>NC_092240.1:51402494-51427494 GCF_036320965.1 Panulirus ornatus | reverse complement strand
GAAATCGTAATATTTTCAAGTAGTTAAAAAAAACACTGGAATGAATTAACACCATATATTGTCAAAATGAACACATCACAACCTTAAAATCAGTGATTATAACTGTTTGAATGAAAGAAGGGCGTTTATTTTTTTACACGCTCGTCGTTTCCAGCGTTAGCGAGGTAGCGCTAGGAGGGATGAAATATAAGCCTCACTCGCTCGTATCCATTCTCTGTCATGTGTAATGCACCGAAACCACAGCTCCCTATCCACATTCAGGTTCTACAGGCCTTTCCATAGTTTACCCTGACCGCTTCATATGTCTTGGCGAAGTACATTTACATCACGTCGCCCCCTGTATACCACATCGCTCCAATTTACTCTACCTCTTGCACGCCTTTCATTTAAATGTATCGTTTTAAAATCCAACCTTCTCCTCGGATAACCCCTCCGGTATCAGATCTCGGGACATTTTCCCCCCGTTCACACTTTCCTATAAAATTCCCAAGGCCGTACACTCAATACTACACTATGTTCCATCACCAGGTCTCCACCTACCCATCTCCAAGTCCTCCCTATGCCATCACCAGGTCTCCACCTACCCATCTTCAAGCCCCCCTATACCATCACCAGGTCCCTATCTACCCATCACCAGTCTGTCCCCCCCCCCAAGCCATCACCAAGTCCCCACCTACCCATCTCCAAATCCCCTACCCCCACCCCTCCCCAGGTCCCCACCTACCCATCTCCAACTCAACCCTCCCACTTCTTCTTCCTCCCCTCCCACCACCACACCACCACAAAGTCCCCAGAGGCAGGAATCGCCACTAACACCCCCCTAGAAGGTCCCCCTCTACCACCACCACATCACCACAAAGTCCCCAGAGGCAGGAATCGCCACTAACACCCCCCTAGAAGGTCCCCCCTCTCACCACCACCCACCACAATCCCAGAGCAGAATGCACACACCCTAGAAGTCCCCCTACCACCACATCATCTGAAGCCCAGCCCAAGTCACTAGCTCACGCCATAAGCCGGGTTTCCTCCTCAACTGCAGATTAACGTCACCAATCGCTTTATACGCGCTCAGCTCCGTTGCTGAGCCAGTAAGGTACCTTTACTGGTTTCCGCAAAACCAGACGGATAATAATAATAATAATAATAATAATAATAATAATAATAATAATAATAATAATAATAATGATAATAATAATAATAATAATGATAACAATATTAAATATCATTATCAATTCTTTATCATGTTTTGTCGCTGTCTTCCGCGTTAGCGCAAGGAAACAGACGAAAGAATGGCCCAACCCACCCACATACACATGTATATACATACATGTCCACACAATCACATATACATACCTATACATTTCAACGTTTACATACATATACATACACAGACATATACATGTACATGAATGTGCATATCCATACTTACTGCCTTTATCCATTCCCGTCGCCACCCCACCACACATGAAAATGGCAACCGCCCCCCTCTCCCCGCTTGCGTGCGAGGTAGCGCTAGGAAAAGACAACAAAGGCCACATTCGTTCACACTCAGTCTCTAGCTGTCACATGTATAATGCATCGAAACCACAGCTCCCTTTCCAAATCCAGGCCCCACAAAACTTTCCATTGTTTACCCAAGACGCATCACATGCCCTGGTTCAATCCATTGACAGCACATCGACCCCGGTATACCACATCGTTCCAATTCACTCTATTCTTGCACGCCTTTCACCCTCCTCTATGTTCAAGTCCCGATCGCTCAAAGTCTTTTTCACTCCATCTTTCCACCTCCAATTTGGTCTCCCACTTCTCCTCGTTCCTCCACCTCTGACACATATATCCTCTTTGTCAATCTTCCTCACTCATTCTCTCCATGTGACGAAGCCATTTCAATTCACCCTCTTCTGCTCTTCAAACCCCACTCTTTTTATCACATCTCTCTTACCCTTTCATTACTTTCATAATGATAATAATAATGGTTTGCTGAATTACTGTAGCCAAAGAGCTAAAATAGAGAAAATACACACACACACACACACACACACACACAATAAACCAGGGCGATTTACAATCCAATACGAATGACAAAGAAAAAGTTTCACAAAGAAAAAAAAATTGGCACAAAGAAAACAAAGGTGGCGCTGGCGGAAGACCTAGAAATTAGCGCCGGGGAAGGGGGGGAATGGCGTCGAACAAGGACAAATATCAACACATCTAAACACATAAACAACAAGTGTGGTGCAGACAAGACGGGCTGACTGCTCAAATAACAACACCATCAAAAACAATAACAACAACAACAACAATAATAATAATGATAATAATAATAATAATAATAATAATAATAATAATAATAATAACAACAATAACAATAATACAAGCAGCCACCATCATATTTCTGGTGTAAACACCACTGTGTATGTAATAAAAGGCCTGACGTAAGGCCCTCCCCTTGCCCAACACGAGAGAACCAACGGCTGTCCTCTGCAGACGGATGGAGACTGCGGATCTTCGTAGACGAGAGAGAGAGAGGAGAGAGAGAGAGAGAGAGAGAGAGAGAGAGAGAGAGAGAGAGAGAGAGAGAGAGAGAGAGAGAGAGAGAGAGAGAGAGCCTGCCTTGGAGACTGGGTGAAGGGCCTATGTGACAGGGGACAGAGCCTTAGTGGAAGGGGGAAAAAATGGTGGCAGGGAGTAGAAGACCTCCCAATCCATCGTAAGGTATACGTGAGGTAAGGTAAGGTCCCAGACCCAGCTGTGGGAGGTAGAAGACTCCCAAACCATCGCAAGGTATACTTAAGGCAAGGTAAGGTGCCAGACCCAGCTATGGGAGGTAGAAGACCTCCCAAACCATCGTAAGGTATACGTAAGGTAAGGTAAGGTGCCAGACCCAGCTGTGAGGGGTAGAAGACCTCCCAAACCATCGTAAGGTATACGTAAGGTAACGTAAAGTCCCAGACCCAGCTGTGGGGGGGGGGGGGTTAGAAGACCTCCCAGACCATCGTAAGACACACGTAAGGCTAACTCGCAGCGTTACAAGCTATGGGCCAGCAAACTGTTACTGTCTGGGCGTGGTACATGGGGGCTGGTAACAGCAACAGGCGCTACTTTTTAAGCACCACTGTAATCATTACTAATACCACGGGTTACCCGAGACACGACACGCGAGTGGGGTTTCCTACCCAACACCGAGAGGGGAGGGTACACGCGAGAGCAGGGAAGGGAGATAGATAAATAGACTGATAGACAGATAGATAGATAGAGTTAGATAGATGGATAGATAAATAGATAGATAGATAGAGATAGATAGTTAGATAGATGGATAGATAGATAGAGAGAAGAGAGAAGAGAGAGAGAGAGAGAGAGAGAGAGAGAGAGAGAGAGAGAGAGAGAGAGAGAGAGAGAGAGAGAGAGAAGGATGTGGGAAGGATACATATAGGGATAAAAAGTGAGGGACGGAGAAGGAAAGTTAAAAGAAACAAACAGGAAAATTAGAGACACACATATATATATGAGGAGAAAGAAAACGGGATACACGACGACACGGAAAATGGGGAAGAATGAAATAAAAGAAAATGTGAGGAGGGACAAAAAGAAGAAGTAAATGGGAAAACGTAAGGTCAGGGGAAGAAAACGGGAAGAACTTCCTGGAAAGCAAGGATAAAAAAAAATCGCGAAGAAAACGGGAGAAAAACTAGTCAGTCTGTATGATGAGGAAACAAGAAAGAATCAATGAATTGGATGGGTCACGTGGTAGGAAAATGTAATGAGGGTTGAGACAAACAGAAAAATAAAAAATAGGGGAAATAATAGGAAGGAAGACGTGGGAAGGCAAGGTAAATGTTAGGAAAGGCAAAGGAAAGGTAAGATAGGCAGCCATCCAGCCAAGCAGCCACCACTGTGGCCAGAGCCAAAGGTAGAAATACGCTAGGGAGAGAGAGAGAGAGAGAGAGAGAGAGAGAGAGAGAGAGAGAGAGAGAGAGAGAGAGAGAGAGAGAGAGAGAGAGAGAGAGGTCGGGGTAATAACTCGGGTTCTGAGTGTCCTGCCGTAGACAATAAGTCATTACGGGGCGAAGCCAGTTAATATAAATAATGGTCCCCCTCCCAGCTGGGAGGGATTTCCATCAGTTGCCCCTCGAAATAGAATTAAAAAAAACGAAAATTCTTATTTTCTTTCTACCGTTTTCCACGACCGAGGTTTTGCTCGCTCCTCTTCCTTAACTTTTAATTCAATTTCTGCTTTCTAATGAGCCGATTTGGCCTTCAAGATCAATTCTTAATAAATCTAAATACTCGCTTAAGTATATTAATGAGTTAATTAGTATTCTAAAGTGATTTTGCTACTCTACGTCTATGCTAGTCTTCTACGTTAAAGCTAGGCTCGCTAGGCTTCGACGCTGCGCTAGGCTCGCTAGGTTTTGGACGCTACGCTAGGCTCGCTAAGTTTTGACACGCTACGCTAGGCTCGCTAGGTTTTGACGCTACGCTAGGCGGCTTCGACAAGTCAACGCACATGTATTACTCAAGATGGGGAGGGGAAGGACGCCAAGCACTCTGGTTTCCCTGATGCTAACACCCCGTCCCTCACACCTGTTGCATGAGTATCACATCCACACACACACACACACACTCGCCACGCCCCTCATACCGCTAATGCACTCCCTCTGCCCCTTCCACAGCAATATCATCAGAGACAACCATTTAATGGTAATTGTAAGGGGGAGAAAAACACAGATATGTGTGAATTTTAATCTGACCACGAAGCTGTTTCTGTGCAATAATGGTATAGAGAAAACTTGATAGCAATTTTCACAGTACGTGCGTACATTTGTTGACCAGATAAACTGTGTGTGTGTGTGTGTGTGTGTGTGTGTGTGTGTGTGTGTACTGCCATAGGCAGACCAGCTTTCTTCCCGCTAAATATTCATGATTTCCAAACCTGTAAACATTTAAACAAACACATGCCCTGAAATAACACGGGTCTCTATCCCGTTCGGACCAATGCCTCATTAAGGCCCACTGAACCAGTGAGATTGCTATGGGGAATGGACACACAGAGTACGACAGAGGAATTAACCATTTTTTGATTAATATTCTATATTCCAATACAGAAAATATGGATGATGTAGATAGGATAACGGAGTAATTAACCATGTTAATCATAAATATTCTATATTCCAATACAGACACCATAGATAATACAGATGGGATAAAGAAGAGTAATTAACCATATTAATCATAAATATTCTATATTCCAATAAGGAAATCATAGATAATAAAGGAAGGATAACGTAGAGTAATTAGCCATATTAATCATATATATTCTGTATTCCAATACAGAAACCATAGATAATGTAGGAAGGATAACGAAGAGTAATTAACCATATTAATCATAAATATTCTATATTCCAATAGGGATACCATGGCCAATGGACACACGATAACGAAGGGTAATTAAGCACTGAGAAGTCATTGATAATGTACACACGATAACGGAAATTAATTAACCATTTTAACCATACATATTTTACATTCCCTGGATAATCAATAACACCAAAAAAACTGGTATGTGGGAGCCAAGTTATCGCCAACGGTATATAAGAATAGACGGTTTATAGACGAACAGCTAACTAGGTTAACAGTAGTTACTGTTAACGGCCGTTAGTGTACGGGGGGGGGGGGTGACTGTCTATATGGCGGGAGTGGCCTATCCTGCAGGAAGGCGTGGCAGTTGTTGGAGAGGGCGCGGCGTTGACCAAAGGGGTGTGGCGTGGCAGCCGTCAATACCTGTATATGACCGCGGCTCCATCTTGGTATAGAAAATGGGGTGTACACGTCAGGGGAGCCGATATGCGTAGGCTTGCGTTATTATAATAATAACATAACCCCTTCATTACTATATATATATATATATATATATATATATATATATATATATATATATATATATATATATAAAAACCTCGCGGGCTACCGTGGTTTGCTGGTTAGCGTTGCTGACCATGATCCGCACCAGGGCCCACCCGGAGTTCGAATCCTGGCTGCGGCAATGGTCTCACAGGCCAATTCAATGCGTTCGTCCTCCCCTTGAACGCTGTGTGTGTGTGTGTGTGTGTGTGGTGTCAATACACAGTACACATATACATAGAGACGGGGGAGAGGCAACACCGAGTGTAAAACACACACATACACAATTCACACGATGTATTATGAATAACATTTACGAACACACACCAAAAATCTAATATCTAAAAGCACACACACATATTAACCTCCTCCCTCCTTCCAAGTTACACTTAAGCTCTAAGAAAGTTACGATACGCTATCATTTACGAGCCTCACCGGCACAACGTAGACGCGACGCAATCCCATACTCCTACTTACAGTAAGCAGACACACGGAAACGTAAGTTTCTTACGTTCCTACATATTCTACCACACAGGTCTCCCAGCGGGGCGAGGTAGACAGGCCTTTATCTACTCCATCGCAACGCCTTCGTCATCAAGGAAGCGCTGTATCGGCCACGCCATCTATCCTCGTGACACTGTACTACAAGCAAAAACCCCTCCCTCAGAATAAAACATCAGAACACTTCGTCTTTTTTCTTTTTTCTGTATCATATTTTTCCTACCACACCCTCACCGCACGCAAGGTCAGTGAACCTCCTTTATCATCTAGCTTGAATTGGAATTGTGGTAGAATCAATTGAACCAGTGGTTGTGTGTGTTGTGTGTGTGTGTGTGTGTGTGTGTGTGTGTGTGGAGGGGGAGGGGGGGTGTAGCCTTACTTGACAAGAGTTAAGTCCAAAAGGGACCCGACTTTATAAACTCGTGGTCCAGGCTAACTTAAAAAACTTGACCCCACTTACCCTAAAGCAGCTAATGTGGGTTGGTTCATTTTTCCTTTTTTCTACAGGCGTTACTTTGTTTCTTGCTCCCGAGTGCTGGCTGCCTGTGTGCCCCCCCACCACCACTACCACTAACTAGACCACGCAATACTCGGCAAGCCGCTGCGTCACATGGTCACTGTGCGGCCATCGGCAACTCAAGACGGGTGGGCCGTTTTGATAACTGTATCTTTCCCTACACCTCCAAGCTTTGGAAATCTCTACTTTCCCATGTCTTTTCTAATAACAATGACCTGGCATATTTGAAACGACAGGTTTTTCACCATCTCAAAGATGTCGTGAAGACTTTCCCCTTGTCTTTTCTCTTTTGCCTTTCATAATTCTATATTTCAGTTATGGCCCGGCTTGGATAGATAGATAGATAGATAGATAGATAGATAGAGAGAGAGAGAGAGAGAGAGAGAGAGAGAGAGAGAGAGAGAGAGAGAGAGAGGAGAGAGATAGAGTTCTATAAGGTCCTTCCACTGCAACACCCGAGGGAGGGAGGGAGGGAGGGAGTTGATGCCTTTATCAACATGGCGCTGGCGGACTTTAACAATGCCCCTCCCTGGTAGACTCGACAGGACTTTATGAAGACGCCTCAGTCACCAACCATCACCTGTGGTGGTAGAGGGAGGGAGAGAGTGGAGGGGAAGGGTTACACACACACACACACACACACACCCGCTCTCCCTAATGACCTGCCATTCCCTTAGGCCTCATTAAACCACCACCCCCCCCCCTCCTCCCCCCCACTTGTTTCCATTAAGACGACCTTTTCCCCCCCCCCCCACGCCGTCCAAGTTTATGGCCTTCCACCCTCCCTACCTACTACCTTCCCGGCTTTCCACTCCCATTACCATTTTTTTCGCCCCTGTCCCCCTTAAGGAGGAAGGGTGACGATCCCAAACCTTTGATCCCAAAAGTCCAGAGGGATGTCCCAGACTACTATGGGATAGGTCGTGTATTTATCTTTAAATCCATTTAAGGGGTTTGGTAAGGGTCAGGTGAGGCCATCATGATCCATGGGGGTCGTACCGTCGTGGTCAAGGGGGTCGTACCGTCGTGGTCAAGGGGGTCGTAAAGTCGTGGTCAAAGGGGGTCGTACCGTCGTGGTCAAGGGGTCGTAAAGTCGTGGTCAAGGGGGCGTACCGTCGTACTCAAGGGGTCGTATCGTCGTGGTGAAGGGTCGTCGTATCGTCGTGGTCAAGGGTCGTCGTACCGTCGTGGTCAATGGTCGTCGTACGGTCGTGGTCAAGGGTCGTACCGTCGGCCAGCCATGGCAGTCGGCTGAGCACGTAGCATCGGTCAAGCTGTTCACACAGAATTTACCCCAATGTGGCGTTCACGTGGGTGGACATATACACATACCCCACAAAGGGGGGACCAATACCCCACAAAGGGGGGACCAATACCCCACAAAGGGGGGACCAATACCAAGGAGGCCCGCTCGGCCACCACTCTGCATTGGAAACCAATTTCTCGTCGCCACGACACACACACACACACACACACACACACACACACACACGCGTGGAAAATAACATCCACTGAAATGTAAATGCATCATATGAACTGTGAAAGCATATAGCCCTTTCATAAACTTCAGGGGACCCGGGTTCGGGATCCGAGAATTCTGTAAATGATCGAGTCCTGAAGACTCCTGTAAACCAGCGGGGACACAAGAAGATTTGTAAATAAACGAGACAATCAAGGCTTTTACACCCCGTCCACTGGGGGGCGCGCGCCCCCCTTACGTTTTTTTTACAACCATGAAAAACTTATTTCTAACTAGGCGTGTTCCTCTCCAGTACACAGCCCTTACCCCCAGGCACGTTGAACGGCCAAATGCAGCGCGTGACAGCCTAGACGATCAATGAAGTATGGACGCTTGGCGTGACATGTGTGAGATCCTCGCATTAGTATTATTACGCCACGAGACACGATGTGGTCAGTCCGCGCGCGCCCCGCGCAGCGCGGCCGCCAACGGTGAAGAATTCAAAATTGGGAATGAGCTTATCTCCCCAGCGGGAAGTGGCGCGCGCGCGTAGGTGGAGGAGTGGAGGGTCCAGTTGTGCGTAGGCGCGAGCGCCTCCTCCCTCAGCCAGCGATGGAGGGAGGGAGGGAGGGCGCGGCGTTGTGGTCAGTCAGTGCGCGAAGCGCAGTCCTCCCTCAGCCAGCGATGGAGTGAGGGAGGGAGGGAGACAGGGAGGGACGGACACACACACACACACACACACACAGTTATGGCCTCGGGGGTCCATACCTGATACAGCAACGCCCTCGCTTCCCTGAGTTAGAGCAGCGAGGCCCTTTGACGGGCTGATGTGATATACGGGGGGCGACGACGACGGTAGTCACCCTACGAGCCACCCAAATGGCTTCGGTGACATTTACACACCCATCTCAAGTCTATTTAATGTTGTCATCTGAATAATTCACCCGCCAGCCTTTTACAACAGGCAGGGGGTAATGTCAAAGGTCGAACTTAAAGGTCAGTGACCCACTTATGAACACCGACATATAGTATCTGTAATCGTAGGTATATACGATATAGCAAAGCGATATATTATTATTATATATCGCCTTGCTGTGTTAGTCTTAACTTGCGATATAGCAAAGCGATATATTATTATCATTATATATCGCCTTGCTGTGGTAGTCTTAACTTGCGATATAGCAAAGCGATATATATCATTATATATCGCCTTGCTGTGGTAGTCTTAACTTGCGATATAGCAAAGCGATATATATCATATTATCGCATGTTGATCTTAACTTGCGAGATACAAGCGATTTCTATATATCGCTTTGCTGTGGTAGTCTTAATTTGCGATATAGCAAAGCGATATGTTATCACTATATATCGCTTTGCTATGGTAGTTTTAACTTGCGATATAGTAAAGCGATATGTTATCACTATATATCGCTTTGCTGTGGCAGTCTTAACTTTGCGATATAGCAAAGCGATATGTTAACACTATCGCCTTGATGTGGTAGCTTTAACTAGCGATATACCACGACAATCGACTCAAAACGATTCTCATCACAGTGGGGTGGTAGGGTTGTTAAGACTGGGTAGGTACCTAGTTTTAACAACCCTCCCACACCCCACCCCAGTCATAACAACCCTCCCACACCCCACCCCAGTCATAACAACCCTCCCACACCCTAGTCTTAACAACCCTCCCACACCCGACCCCAATCCAGGCCTTGGGGCTTCCCACCTCCTCCTGCCCAGCCAGCCTCGCCATCTTTACCGACACCGGTCACGCCCGCTGCTGTATTTCCCGTCGTTACGCCGCCAACACACCGCGTCGCGCTCACCGCCCTACATCCTTCCCTCGCCGATGGATATATGGATACATATATAATACATATACCGCGGAAAGTTGGGGGGTTTTCCCTTCCCGTTATTTTTTAAAATGGTTTTCCCGCCCAAGGCGGCCGCCGTGCGCGCCCTCTATAAACATACCACTCCAGCGCCAGCCTGACTTGTCCTCCTTATTGGATGCGTTCCAGCCTCTCGCGTTTACGACTTTATTACAGAAAACTCATTATCTTACGTTATTAGATCCTTTTCAGGATGGCAATTATATATTTCTTTTTATCCCGCCCGCCTTTTTTTTTAATTCAACGTTCTTTTGATAAATTTTTCTGAATGTCTTAATTGCTTTACGTGTTTCACTCGCCGTTCGAATCTCACGATTTTATTTATCCTTATTATAATTTCATTATACCGTTCTAAAAAAATCTTTATGACCCAGGTGTTTTTTTTTTTTATATGTGAAGGTTATATATTTAACTCGTTTGTCTTACAAGATTATGAATCCATTTATTATAATCTGGCTAAACACAATAGCTAAATGCAGAGGAAAAAACTGAAATTATTACTCTACTCTCCCAACTATATTATAGAAATATATATATATATTTTTCATACATATTCGCCATTTCCCGCGTTAGCGAGGTAGCGTTAAGAACAGAGCCTTTGAGGGAATATCCTCACTTGGCCCCTTTCTCTGTTCCTTCTTTTGGAAAATTAAAGAAACGAGAGGGGAGGATTTCCAGCCCCCCTCAGCTCCCTCCCCTTTCAGTCGCCTTCTACGACACGCAGGGAATGCGTGGGAAGTATTCTTTCTTCCCTATCCCAGGGATAATATATATATATATATATATATATATATATATATATATATATATATATATATTTTTTTTTTTTTTTTTATACTTTGTCGCTGTCTCCCGCGTTTGCGAGGTAGCGCAAGGAAACAGACGAAAGAAATAGCCCAACCCCCCCCCCCCCATACACATGTATATGCATACGTCCACACACGCAAATATACATACCTACACAGCTTTCCATGGCTTGCCCCAGACGCTTCACATGCCTTGATTCAATCCACTGACAGCACGTCAACCCCGGTATACCACATCGCTCCAATTCACTCTATTCCTTGCCCTCCTTTCACCCTCCTGCATGTTCAGGCCCCGATCACACAAAATCTTTTTCACTCCATCTTTCCACC
Organism: Panulirus ornatus; assembly: GCF_036320965.1. NCBI lineage: Eukaryota > Metazoa > Arthropoda > Malacostraca > Decapoda > Palinuridae > Panulirus > Panulirus ornatus. Next base: position 51,416,082 of record NC_092240.1, on the reverse strand, counting down.
TCCAATTTGGTCTCCCTCTTCTCCTCGTTCCCTCCACCTCCGACACATATATCCTCTTGGTCAATCTTTCCTCACTCATCCTCTCCATGTGCCCAAACCACTTCAAAACACCCTCTTCTGCTCTCTCAACCACGCTCTTTTTATTTCCACACATCTCTCTTACCCTTACGTTACTCACTCGATCAAACCACCTCACACCACACATTGTCCTCAAACATCTCATTTCCAGCACATCCATCCTCCTGCGCACAACTCTATCCATAGCCCACGCCTCGCAACCATACAACATTGTTGGAACCACTATTCCTTCAAACATACCCATTTTTGCTTTCCGAGATAATGTTCTCGACTTCCACACATTCTTCAAGCCCCCAGAATTTTCGCCCCCTCCCCCACCCTATGATCCACTTCCGCTTCCATGGTTCCATCCGCTGCCAGATCCACTCCAAGATATCTAAAACACTTCACTTCCTCCAGTTTTTCTCCATTCAAACTCACCTCCCAATTGACGTCTCTGTATTGAAGAACGATATATATATATATATATATATATATATATATATATATATATATATATAATATATATGAGTGAGTGTGTGTGTGTGGGTGGGTGGGTTGGGCCATTCTTTCGTCTGTTTCCTTGCGCTACCTCGCTAACGCGGGAGACAGCGACTAAGTAAAATAAATAAATAAATAACCTTTACGATACCCTTGCAATAGCGGTGCGATGCCGGTTCGTTAACCGTAACGGTACGACAATGGATACTCTACAACAACGGTTGGTCTACGACACGCGTAAGTTTACGACCGAGTCTACGACAAACGTAAGTTTACGACCGAGTCTACGACAGGCGTAAGTTTACGACCGAGTCTACGACAGGCGTAAGTTTACGACCGAGTCTACGACAGGCGTAAGTTTACGACCGAGTCTACGACAAGCTTAAGTTTACGACCGAGTCTACGACAAGCGTAAGTTTACGACCAAGTCTACGACAGGCGTAGGTTTACGACCGAGGGCCATCTACGACAAGCGTAAGTATACGACTGAGTCTACGACAAGCGTAAGTTTACGACTGAGTCTACGACAAGCGTAAGTTTACGACCGAGTCTACGACAGGCGTAAGTTTACGACCGAGTCTACGACAAGCGTAAGTTTACGACCGAGTCTACGACAGGCGTAAGTTTACGACCGAGAGCCGTCTTACGACATCGTTAATCCTCTCGTGTGCAGGAGCTCGTTAACCGACAACCTCCATAACAAGGGACGAGAAACCTTCGTTAAACGTAATCATTACGGGTAAAATACCCGGGACTAACGAGGGGTGTAACGAGGCATAACGCCCCGAGGGGGGAATCTCAACCCAGGGCACTAACGAGGGTTAACGAGGGATGGTTAATGCTGTGTGATCAACGAGGCTTTCTTGACAAGGGTACAAGGTGTGTATATACACAGTACGTTCCCAGAACCTCCCTCACGTCTCTGTATTGAAGAACGATATATATATATATATATATATATATATATATATATATATATATATATATATATATATATATATATATAAATGACCATTTAGCAATAATAATGATAAAAATAATAATAATAATAATAATAATAATAATAATAATAATAATATTAATATTATTAATAATAATAATAACAACAACAACAATAATAATAATAATAATAATAATAATAATAATAATAATAATAATAATAATAATAATCTCGTCAGGGGAACTTTCCTACGCGACACGAGTTTCCCTGCTACTGGATGTAGCGCAAAGCACTGACTGTTGTGTTTCTTTCTTGTATCTCCCCTGATGATGATGTGATTACGACACGAAAGTGCACTTGGAAACTTATCGTGTTTCATTTCTCTCGTGAATCACCCGCTCAACTGTGGTCCTTTCCAATATATATATATATATATATATATATATATATATATATATATATATATATATATATATATAATATATATATATATATTGGGAAGGATCACAATTTTGCGCGTGATCAAGATATTCCTATGAGTCCACGGGGAAAATGTTTTGGACAATCACGTTTACCAAATGGCGTCCTAGCTTCGTCTCTTCGATGTATATCAACTGACTGTTATATTTCTCTCTTGTGTCTCCCCTGATGATGTGATTATTACACGAAAGTGCACTTGGGAACTTTTCGTGTTCATTTTCCCCGTGGACTCAATAGGAATTATATATATATATATATATATATATATAATATATAATATATATATATATATATATATATATAATATATATATATATATATATATATATATATATATAATATTTGTTTCTCTACCTTCACTCATAGACGAAAACAAACCCGTTTTTTCCCCTCCTAAAACTTTCCCAATGGTGTCACACAAAGGCCGAAAAACTTTTCTCCCTCAAAATCAAAATGGTGAACTCGAAGCGAATGCATCAAAAGTCCCTCAGGGTGGTTGGGGGGTGGGTCAAGAGAGGTCACGTGAGGTTGGCAGTTACGTATGACGTGTATACAGCCTTTATCGAGCCTCCGTCGCTCTTACACACGCACACACACACACACACACACACACAATACAGTCTTCTCTATCCACTGTGTGATACAGGACACGAATGACGGATTACAGCGATACAGCACTGAACACAGCAATACAGCGATGGTCACGCTATGGTGTCAGGTGGCACCAGGTGGAAGGTGGTTGCCAGGTGGAACCAGGTATAAGGTGGTGCCAGGTGGTAAAAGGTGCCAGGTGGAAGGTGGTGTCAGGTGGAAAGGTGGTAGGTGGAACCAGGTGGTAGGTGGTTGCCAGGTGGAACCAGGTGGTAAGTGGTGCCAGGTGGAAGGTGGAGTCAGGTGGAAGCAGGTGGTAGGTGGTGCCAGGTGGAAGGTGGTGTCAGGTGGAAGCAGGTGGTAGGTGGTGCCAGGTGGAAGGTGGTGTCAGGTGCAATAAGGTGGTAGGTGGTGCCAGTGGAAGGTGGTGTCAGGTGCAACCAGGTGGTAGGTGGTGCCAGGTGGAACATGGTGTCAGGTGGAACCAGGTGGTGTCAGGTGTGAAGGGCGGTGGAAGAGGGGTGGCACTAGGTGGCGTCAGGTGGAGGGTGGTGTCAGATGGCACCAGGTGGAAAGTGGCATCAGAGTGGAGGGTGGTGGAGCCAGGTGGAGTGAGGTGGGACACACAGGCCAGGCCAGTTCCACACTAGCCATGGAGGCTCCACTGTACTACACCAGGCGTTATGTAACCCTTCCCTCACTGCTGTATTCCCAAATAATTCAATTAGTAAATATCAAACAAATCAAACGATCGAGCTACATCAAACACGTATATAAATATATATATATATAATATATATATATATATATATATATATATATATATATATATATATATATATTATACGAACCTCCAACAGCCCGGATCGAACCCGGGACCCCTGCGTGGCAGGCGGGAGCGCTTCCGCCTGCCACGCAGGGGATCCCGGGTTCGATCCTGGCTGTTGGAGGTTTGTATGTTATATGAAAGTGCGCGTGTTCATAGGCACTTTGTTCGTATATATATATATATATATATATATATATATATATATATAATATATATATATATATATATATATATAAGAGAGAGAGAGAGAGAGAGAGAGAGAGAGAGAGAGAGAGAGAGAGAATCAGCAACGTAGTGTGTTCATACAAACACAGTGGACCGCTGTCAAGAATGCCTCGTTTCATCACACAATGCGATCCACACACACACACACACCAGACAAGCCATACGAAGAGAACATCAGCGTCGAATCCAAACCACATCAGAAGTTTTGGGTGGGGGATGGGGTTGACGAACTGAACCCACACAGTACAGAAGTGCGGAGGAATGGGTGACGACAGTCCCAGTTACGAGTCCAGGATGGGTAACCAGGGACATGTACGTGGCTCCCTCAGCTGGACTGTGGAATTTGGATGACCTACGGCGGGGTGGTCCCCCTGGGCCAAGCCATTGGCAAGGTCCCTGTCGTAGGTTGGAATGTAGACCGAGATTCGTGAGTTCGTAGGTAGGCAGATAAGCATTCGTAAGTAGATAGGTTGGTAGATATTGGTAACAAGGTAGAGAGGTGTTCGTAGGTAGGTAGACAGGTATTCGTAAGTAGATAGGTTGGTAGATATTAGTAAGAAGGTAGAGAGGTGTTCGCAGGTAGGTAGATAGGCATTCGTAAGTAGATAGGTTGGTAGATATCAGTAAGAAGGTAGAGAGGTGTTCATATGTAGGTAGATGGGTATTCGTGAGTAGATTGGGTAGGTAGTAGAGGGGCAGAGAGACAATCATAAATAGATAGGAAAATAGACAGGTATTTCCTAGGTGTGTGTGTGTGTGTGTGTGTGTGTGTGTGTGTGTGTGTGTGTGTCTGGACCTCCCCCCACACCCACACTCCCCCGGAAATGTCGCCAGGCACCCGGCAGGAGATGACTTTCCCTCGATCGATCGCGACAAGCAGTGCCTTCCTTCCCACAGACATCCCCCCGCCCCCCACAACACACACCCACACCCTCCGCCCCTTCCTCCACACACCCCCACACCCGGGGCTGCGAGCCGGGGCCCCCGAGGGAGGTATAAAGTGGGGGAAGTGGGGCTCCCCCTTTATGTGCATATGTCATCCCTCACTGGACGCTGGAGGGGGCCATAGAGCGCGCGAGAATGAGGTCCATTTTCTTCTTCCGTCTGGACCGGGCGCTACCTCGCTAACGAGGGGAAGAGCGACCGAGTCACCACGTCTGACGTGGCCTGCATCAATGTCACTTGACGAGACGCCTCGCTTCCAAGGAGGTCATCCTGTCCCTGCCGCTGACTGTAGCGCAATCTTTATTTATTCATCATACTTTGTCGCTGTCTCCCGCGTGAGCGAGGCAGCGCAAGGAAACAGACGAAAGAATGGCCCAACCCACCCATATACACATGTATAAACATACTCGCCCACACACGCGCATATACATACCTATACATCTCAACGTATACATACACAGACATATACATATATATACATATGCACATATTCATACATGCTGCCTTCATCCATTTCCTACGCCACCCCGCCACACATGAAATGACACCCCCTCCCTCCGCGCGCGCGCGCGAGGTAACGCTAGGAAAAGACAAAAAAAGGCCACATTCGTTCACACTCAGTCTCTAGCTGTCATGTATAATGCACCGAGACCACAGCTCCCTTTCCACATCCAGGCCCCACAGAACTTTCCATGGTTTACCCCAGACGCTTCACATGCCCTGATTCAATCCATTGATAACACATCGACCCTGGTATACCACATCGTTCCAATTCAGTCTATTCCTTGCACGCCTTTCACCCTCTTGTATGTTCAGGCCCCGATCGCTCAAAACCTCTTTCACTCCATCCTTCCACCTCCAATTTGGTCTCTCACTTCTCCTCGTTCCCTCCACCTCTGACACATTTAGCCCCCTTGTCAACCTCTCCCTACTCATTCTCTCCATGTGACCAAACTATTTCAATACACCCTCCCTCCGCTCTCTCAACCACACTCTTTTCATTACCACACACCTACCCCAACCCCTTCTTTACTTACTCGATCAAACCACCTCACACCACATATGGTCCTTAAACACACACACACACACACACACACACACACACACACATCATATATATATATATATATATATATATATATATATATATATATATATATATATATATATATATATATATATATACTTGGCTGGCAGTGTATGGCAATGACGGCCCGGGGTCCAGGGGGTACTAAATAATTTAGTGAGTTTTCTTCTTTGCAACTCTGCTACGTGACAGACACGGGAGCGGACGACACCACCTTAGGAAAAAAAAAAAAAAAAAAAAAAAAGGCTCCAAATAATCTCTCGTCTCGTGTCTCTTCTGCAGAAGTTGCAACAAATTTTTTTTTTTCTTAATTTTCCAAAAGAAGGAACAGAGAAGGGGGCCAGGTGAGGATATTCCCTCAAAGGCCCAGTCCTCTGTTCTTAACGCTACCTCGCTAATGAAGGAAATGGCGAATAGTAGGAAAGAAAGAATATATATATATATATATATATATATATATATATATATATATATATATATATATATATATATTCCTATGAGTCTATGGGGAAACGAAACACAAGTTCCCAAGTGCACTTTCGTACAATAATCACATCATCAGTTTATCATATATATATATATATATATATATATATATATATATATATATATATATATATATATATATATATATATATATATATATAAACTGTACCTAGTTTACATTCGTGAGAGTTAAACTGACCAGTTCAACACGGCGCAAGACGCGGGCCAACATAGAGAGACACAGATCACAATAAATGCCAATAGTCCGGGTGACACTATGTTGCAAACTCGCCTCTTTGTACGTCATCGCTGTCTCATGCTGTGGATTTCTAGTTCCTCATGGACTCTTCCCTTATTCTCCCATCTAGTTTACCTTTCTCTTGTCTCCAGTTAAGCCCCCCATCCCAGACTCTCTCTCTCTCTCTCTCTCTCTCTCTCTCTCTCTCTCTCTCTCTCTCTCTCTCTCTCTCTTCCGCCAGGAAGCCTGGAGATGGTTCTATACCTTCCTCTCCCCACCTCCGAGGTTCTCCCTTCGTCAGAAAGCTTGGGGAAAGCAGGAAGCTTGGAATACATCACATATCTCCCCCTCACAGGTGCTCCCCTTCGTCAGGAAGGCCCTGTAGGAGGTCATATATCTCCCCTCAGAGGTGCTCCCCTTCGTCAGGAGGCCCTGTAGGAGGTCATATATCTCCCCTCAGAGGTGCTCCCCTTCGTCAGGAAAGCCCTGTAGGAGGTCATATATCTCCCCCTCAGAGGTGCTCCCCTTCGTCAGGAAAGCCCTGTAGGAGGTCATATATCTCCCCCTCAGAGGTGCTCCCCTTCGTCAGGAGGCCCTGTAGGAGGTCATATATCTCCCCTCACAGGTGCTCCCCTTCGTCAGGAGGCCCTGTAGGAGGTCATATATCTCCCCTGTACCATGTTCCCTTCGTCAGGAGGCCCTGTAGGAGGTCATATATCTCCCCTGTACCATGTTCCCTTCGTCAGGAGGCCCTGTAGGAGGTCATATATCTCCCCTGTACCATGTTCCCTTCGTCAGGAAACCTGGAGGAGGTTATAAACCCCTCTCCTCATCCTTCCTTCTCCTTCCATCAGGTTGCACCCTTCGTAATCCAGCCTCGACGTCTAATACCCCTCCTCTTCACCACCACCACCCTCCCTCCGAGGTGCTCCTCCCTTCGTCAGCTCGCCTGACATTCCCCCACGCCCTCTGTGTACACATTATCCCCTCCCTCCCTTCCCTTCATCATGACACACTACCGTTCCTTTCCCTCCCCTTCCCATCGCCTCCCCCTCCCACATTCCCTCCCTCACCCACACACAGGACGAGGTCGTGTGGTGGTGGTGCTTGGTGGTGGATGTCTGCGTCTCGTCCTGGTCAGCTGCTCCTTAACGTGTGGCCCTTCTCAGCGGTCGTGGCCCTCGTTCTTGGGATGTCCCTTCCAGCTGTCGCTGCTCCCCCTTGGGTTTCGTCTTCGTCCGTGCCCTTGCCCTCCAGCTGCGCCACGTGTGTGGAGGCTGGGACGTGTTCGTCCTTGTATGATTGCACTTGGCTGGCCTGAGCTGGCAAGTTTACCTACCAACTTCGTCATCCCTCCTACCTCGACCATACATACACCCAGCCCTACACCTACCTAACACCCCCACTCCTCCGTCCGTACAACCGACCCTACACCCTACACCCAGCCCTACACCTACCTAACACCCCCACTCCTCCGTCCGTACAACCGACCCTACACCCTACACCCAGCCCTACACCTACCTAACACCCCCACTCCTCCGTCCGTACAACCGACCCTACACCCTACATCCAGCCCTACACCTACCTAACACCCCCTCCTCCGTCCGTACAACCGACCCTACACCCTACACCCAGCCCTACACCTACCTAACACCCCCACTCCTCCGTCCGTACAACCGACCCTACACCCAGCCCTAACTACCCTTACATCCGTCATGCAAGCGACAGAGCCGGGAGGAGAGGTGGGTAGGGAAGTGGCATTCCGGCAGTTGAGCCAGAGGGAGAGGTGGGTGAGTGGGTGGGTGAAGAGGTGTCTTCTACTTGATTATTCCAGCTGTTGAGCCAGAGGGAGAGGTGGGTGGGTGGGTGAAGAGGTATCTTCTACTTGATCATTCCAGCTGTTGAGCCAGAGGGAGAGGTGGTAGGGGGCGTGGGTGAAGAGGTGTCTTCTACTTGATCATTCCAGCTGTTGAGCCAGAGGGAGAAGTGGGTGGGTGAGGAGATACCCTCTACTTTCGTGTCCTATTTCTCCCACAATATAGGCAAACCTACAGATAACCTCGTCATGTACCCATCAGGTCTCTTGTTACCTGTCCTTCGCACTACATCCTCCACCCGACACACCCTTCCTCCCAACACGTCCAAGGAACACCTTTCTTTCCGACATCCGCATTCTTACAACATCCTCATATATATATATATATATATATATATATATATATATATATATATATATATATATATATATATAATATATATATATATATATATGCAGTCTGTTGTGAATGAGAGGGCTTGGGAAGTGAGTCAGTTGTTGTTCGCTGATGATACAGCGCTGGTGGCTGATTCGGGTGAGAAACTGCAGAAGCTGGTGACTGAGTTTGGTAAAGTGCGTGAAAGAAGAAAGCTGAGAGTAAATGGGAATAAGAGCAAGGTTATTAGGTTCAGTAAGGCTGAGGGACAAGTTAACTGGGACGTAAGTTTGAATGGAGAAAAAAAATTGGAGGAAGTGAAGTGTTTTAGATATCTGGGAGTGGATTTAGCATTTTCATGTGTGGCGGGGTAGCGACGAGAATGGATGAAGGCAGCAAGTACGAATATGTACATGTGTATATCTGTATATGTCTATGTATGTATATGTATGTATACCTTGAAATGTATAGGTATGTATATGTGCGTGTGTGGATGTGTATGTATATACATGTGTATGTGGGCGGGTTGGGCCATTCTTTCGTCCGTTGCCTTACGCTACCTCGCTAACGCGGGAGACAGCGACCAAGTATAATATATAGAGAGAAGCAAGACCCTCAAGACATTGAGAAAACTGGTCTAACCTGTAGGTATACCAAGGCCTGGGAACCGAACCCCCGGTGCTGGGGGTTTTGAAGTACGTTCTTCGTACTGGTCGGGTCCAATACCACAGGGTGGGTTCAAAACACAGGTTGATTTCGAGGGAGGGATGGAAGGGGGAAAGAAAGGAAGGAAGGAAGGAAGGAAGGAAGGGGGGTTGTTAAACCTTCATACAACTGAACTTTAAACCCTCCCATCCTCACCCCCCCAAAGTGGGCCCCCCATGAGCCTTTCTGATGCCCTTGTGGACGCGTTCATGCGAGACGAACGAAACAGGGGAAAGAAACAAAGCAAACGACCAAAATGAAAGAAGAAGAAAGATACGGAAAAGGATGACAGAGAGAGAGAGAGAGAGAGAGAGAGAGAGAGAGAGAGAGAGAGAGAGAGAGAGAGAGAGAGAGAGAGAGAGACCAGGAATTTTGACGGTACGTACCGTCGTTGCTGCTTCTGCCTCTCTCTCTCTCTCTCTCTCTCTCTCTCTCTCTCTCTCTCTCTCTCTCTCTCTCTCTCTCTCTCGTGGACACCAGGCAACCCCGGTCATCAGTCCTGGGTCAGGCATAAGCTACCCCCCCCCCCGGACACGACGGTACGACACCTCGAACACGACGGTATACGACCCCTTGAGCACGACGGTATACGACCCTTTGAGCACGACGGTACGACCCTTGAGCACGGCGGTACGAAACCAGCACGACGGTATGACCTCTTGAGCACGACGGTACGACCCTTGAGCACAACGGTATACGATCCTTGAGCACGACGGTATACGACCCCTTGAGCACGACGGTATACGACCCTTGAGCACGACGGTATACGACCCTTGACAACGACGGTATACGACCCTTGAGCACGACGGTATACGACCCTTGACCACGACGGTATACGACCCTTGACCACGACGGTATACGACCCTTGACCACGACGGTATACGACCCTTTGAGCACGACGGTATACGACCCTTGAGCACGACGGTATACGACCCTTGAGCACGACGGTATACGACCCTTGAGCACGACGGTATACGACCCTTGACCACGACGGTATACGACCCTTGACCACGACGGTATACGACCCTTGAGCACGACGGTATACGACCCCTTGAGCACGACGGTATACGACCCTTGAGCACGACGGTATACGACCCTTGACCACGACGGTATACGACCCTTTGAGCACGACGGTATACGACCCTTGAGCACGACGGTATACGACCCTTGAGCACGACGGTATACGACCCCTTGAGCACGACGGTACGACCCCTTGACCACGACGGCCTGGCCTCCGACATTCTCCCACATAGGTCAGGTCACAGGGACAAGAAGAGGGGCAGGTGGGTGGGTGGGGGGGAGGGGGAGTCGTAGCGACGCGTCGTGTTCCAAAAAAAACGAATAAAAAAAATAATATATCCCTCTCCCTGCAGTGGGGGGGGGGGTCGTCTGGTCGTTGTCTTCCCCCCCATGCAGTGGATCGTCCTCCTTTCCCCTGCAGTGAGTCGTCCTCCTCCCCTTCCCCTGCAGTGAGTCGTCCTCCTCCCCTTCCCCTGCAGTGAGTCGTCCTCCTCCCCTTCCCCTGCAGTGAGTCGTCCTCCTCCCCTTCCCCTGCAGTGTGTCGTCCTCCTCCCCTTCCCCTGCAGTGTGTCGTCCTCCTCCCCCCCCCCCTTCCAATGCAGTGTGTCGTCCTCCTCCCCCATCCATTGGGTCGTCTTCCTCCCCACCCCCCTGCAGTGGGCCGTCGTCCTCCCCACCCCCCTTCCCCTCGTCCTCCCCACCCCCCTTCCCCTGCAGTGAGTCGTCCTGCTCCCCTCCCCCCTTCCCCTGCAGTGAGTCGTCCTGCTCCCCTCCCCCCTTCCCCTGCAGTGAGTCGTCCTGCTCCCCTCCCCCCTTCCCCTGCAGTGAGTCGTCCTGCTCCCCTCCCCCCTTCCCCTGCAGTGGGTCGTCCTCCTCCCCACCCCCTCCTCCCCTGCAGTGGGTCGTCTGGTCGTCATCCTCCCCCTCCCCCTCCCTGAGGGGAGGGGGAAGGGGGGGGCTCAAGTAGCTAAACTGCTCAGCAAGTGGTATTGATCAGGTGGAGCCCCCCCCACCACCTCCCCCCTCCCTGACCACCACCACGAGCCAGTTAAGGGCCCAAAAGTGACGTCACCAAGGAGCTAACACACCCCCTCTCTCTCTCTCCCCTCTCCCTCTCTCTCTCTCTACCCTCTCCCCTCTCTCTCTCTCTCTCTACCCTCTCCCTCTCTCTCTCTACCCTCTCCCTCTCTCTCTCTACCCTCTCCCTCTCTCTCTCTACCCTCTCCCCTCTCCCTCTCTCTCTCTACCCTCTCCCCTCCCTCTCTCTCTACCCTCTCTCCTCTCTCTCTACCTCTCCCTCTCCCTCTCTCTCTACCCTCTCCCCTCTCTCTCTCTCTCTACCCTCTCCCTCTCTCTCTCTACCCTCTCCCTCTCTCTCTACCTCTCCCTCTCTCTCTCTACCCTCTCCCTCTCTCTCTCTACCCTCTCCCTCTCTCTCTCTACCCTCTCCCTCTCTCTCTTTACCCTCTCCTCTCCTCTCTCTCTACCCCTCCTCTCCTCTACCTCTCCCTCTCTCTCTCTCCCTCTCCCTCTCTCTCTTACCCTCTCCCTCTCTCTCTCTACCCTCTCCCTCTTCTCTCTACCCTCTCCCCTCTCTCCTCCTACCCTCTCCCTCTCTCTCTCTACCTCCCCCCCCTCCCCCCTCTCTTACCCTCCCCCTCTCCCCCCATCTCCCTCTTCCGCTCCTCACACTCCTCCTCCTCTCACCCCCCCCCCTTTCCCCCAGCGATCTCGTAGACCGGTACACCTAGAAGGAGGAGGGGGAAGGGGTGGGGAGAGGGGGAGGGGGAAGGGGGAGGGGGGGAACACGGCATGAAGACCATGACTGTGATCTTTAAATCTCTCTCTCTCTCTCTCTCTCTCTCTCTCTCTCTCTCTCTCTCTCTCTCTCTCTCTCTCTCTCTCATTGCAGAACGACCACAGTGTCTGCGTGTCTGTGTCTGTGTCTGTGTGTGTGTGTGTGTGGACATTGTACCTAACCTGGCCATCTCCCAAGCAACATATACACTAATATACACTGGAGTGATGGGCGTCTGCAGTGGGGGCGGAGATACATAAGAACTGTTGTTATGTGATATATATACACATACGGGGGCGGGTTTTAGTACATGGGGAAGGGAGGGTTTACTACATGGGTTACCACATGCAGTGGGGAGAGGGAGGTAAGTTAAAAAAAAAAGAAGAAGAAGAAGCGATGGGATAACTACAGCAAGAGACGAGAGGAGAAGGGAGCAGAGGGAAATGTGATCAAATAAAAAAGAGGAACTTGTGAATAAAAAGGAGAGCGGATCTCTAGGGAGGGGAAAAAAAAGACTTCCAGTTAATAATTGACCGTAAAGGTCACTTAAAGGGAAGGTAATCAATATGAGGAACTCCGTGAGGTGGAGGGAGGAGAAAGGTGGCTGAAGAGAGAGAGAGAGAGAGAGAGAGAGAGAGAGAGAGAGAGCAACAGGGGAATATATATATATATATATATATATATATATATATATATATATATATATATATATATGTATATATATATATATATATATATATATATATATATATATATATATATATATATATATATATATATATATATATATATACCTATGAGTCCACGGGGAAAATGAAACACGATAAGTTCCCAAGTGCACTTTCGTGTTATAATCACATCATCAGGGGAGACACAAGAGAGAAATATAACAGTCAGTTGATATGTTGATATGTGAGGTACTGAGGGATCTTGATGTATGCTACAGAGCGCGTGGTGGTCTCTGTGAGGTCTCTGACGCGCGAAAAGAAAGGTCAGAAACCCTGGACAGACCAGTGTCATACATCATGGAAGACTATCACATAGAGCGGGTGTACTGCCAGGCGCGCACACGCCTGCAAACATTGTGTCTCTCTCTAAGGAAGCAGACAGGGAAATATGTGATAACACAGTCCTTATTATTATTATTATTATCATTATTATTATCATCATCATAATTATCATAATTATTATTATTATTATTATCATTATCATTTATCAACATTATTATTATTATTATCATTATTATTATTATTATTATTATTATTATTATTATTATTAATACTATCATTATCAATATCATTATTATCATTATCATTATCATTATCATTATCTGACAAAAGCATTCTGTAAGACGCTTGGAAAAGATAAATATAAATAAGAAAATGGATGATTATCTCCAGAAGGAAAAACTCAAGTGGGAACAACTTTGGACAAAAAAAAAGAAATCAAATGCATATCAACAAATCTTTTTGGACTTCTACGAGAGAGTGAGCT
>NC_092240.1:51379994-51397494 GCF_036320965.1 Panulirus ornatus | reverse complement strand
TACAGACCATCACATTATTACTGACCATTGCCAACCTCGCGGGTCTGCCTCTGCAAAAAGGGACATATGGACCGATACGACACCCAGATGGACCGATACGACTCCTAGATGGCCTAATACGACACCCAGATGGCCTGATATACGACACCCAGATGGACCAATAAGACAGATGGCCAAATACGACACCCAGATGGTCTAATACGACACCCAGAACCAAATACGACACTCAGATGGATCGATAAGACACCCAGATGGACCAATAAGACACTCAGATGGCCTAATACGACACCCAGATGGCCAAACACGACACTCAGCTGGCCCAATACGACACCCAGATGGCCAAACCCGACACCCCTGACCCATTCATACCGAACCACAAAACACGAGATGAGCCAAGAGAAGGACACCTAACCATACACACAAGATTGTGGCCACAGCCACACGCAGGTTTGAAGGACGTAGCAGTGGGTTCGACGTAGCAGTGGGTTCGACGTAGCAGTGGGTTCCGACGTAGCAGTGGGTTCCGACGTAGCAGTGGGTTCGACGTAGCAGTGGGTTCGCTCGTCCAGCGCCCCCCCTTTCCCCCCCAATCTGGTCCAGGAGGTATGAGGGGAGGATGAGGAGGAGGAGCTACGCCGGCGACCTCATGAGAGACCACACTTCCCTCACACCTCATGTACTGCAAAGACCACACTTCCCTCACACCTCATGTGCTGCAAAGAGCACACTTCCCTCACACCTCATGTGCTGCAAAGACCACACTTCCCTCACACCTCATGTACTGCAAAGACCACACTTCCCTCACACCTCATGTACTGCAAAGACCACACTTCCCTCACACCTCATGTACTGCAAAGACCACACCTCCCTCACACCTCATGTACTGCAAAGACCACACTTCCCTCACACCTCATGTACTGCAAAGACCACACTTCCCTCACACCTCATGTACTGCAAAGACTACACTTCCCTCACACCTCATGTACTGCAAAGACCACACTTCCCTCACACCTCATGTACTGCAAAGACCACACTTCCCTCACACCTCATGTACTGCAAACCTCAGGTGTGTGTGTGTGTGTGTGTGTGTGTGTGTGTGTGTGTGTGTGTGTGTGTGTGTGTGTGTGTGTGTGTGTGTCTTTTTCATCTTGGTATCACTGAAGTTAATGAGTTAATAATGAGTCGTTTTCGACAGCATGCGCCATGAGGCATTTCCTGCCACAGGGGGGGTAGAGGAGGCTGGGGGGGCTGGCTGGTGTACCTGCTGGGGGGGGGGGGAGGCGGAGGAAGGAAGGAAGGGGGGGGGGGCTTAACAGAAAGGGGGGGGGGGAGACGGACGCTATTGTCTTACTGGGGGAGGGAAGGGGGGAGGGGGAGGGGAAGGGGGGAGGGGGGTGATATTTACTGGGGTAGTGTGAGTCATTTCCCCCTTCCCTTTCCCCCCCCTCCAACACACACCCCCCCCATGCTGGGGGGGAGGGGGGTCGTCCGTCCCCAGAGTGGACCCCTGCACCTGGGGGAAAGGGGTGTGACTTAGGGGGGGAAGGGGTGTGACTTAGGAGGGGGAAGGGGTGTGACTTAGGGGGGGAAGGGGTGTGACTTAGG
Source organism: Panulirus ornatus (assembly GCF_036320965.1). Taxonomy (NCBI): domain Eukaryota; kingdom Metazoa; phylum Arthropoda; class Malacostraca; order Decapoda; family Palinuridae; genus Panulirus; species Panulirus ornatus. The sequence continues at coordinate 51,395,889 of NC_092240.1, read as the reverse complement.
GGGGGGGGGGGGGGGTGTGACTTAGGGGGGGTGACGAACACTCAAGTTTAAGTGTAAAATAAAAAAAAAATGGATACGGGACAGAGGGAATTCCATTCTGCTTGACCTTATTTTTCCCATCACCACCTGCCATAATGGGAGTCGTCCTTCCCATCACCATCTGCCATATTGGGAGTCGTCCTTCCCATCACCACCTGCCATAATGGGCGAGTCGCCCTTCCCATCACCATCTGCCATAATGGGGAGTCGTCCTTCCCATCACCACCTGCCATAATGGGGGAGTCGTCCTTCCCATCACCATCTGCCATATTGGGGAGTCGTCCTTCCCATCACCACCTGCCATAATGGGGGAGTCGTCCTTCCCATCACCACCTGCCAAATGGGGAGTCGGCCTCCCCTCACCACCTGCCACACTGGGCGAGTCGTCCTTCCCCTCACCACCTGCCATACTAGGTGAAGGGGGGGGGGGTCGTCCTTCTTTTTCACCCCCTCACCCCATCATTTCCACCCACCACCTGCCACAACGGGACTGGGTGAAGAGCAACAGGAAACCTCACATGACGCTCAAATGAACGAACATCCAATTGGATCCACGTGACAAGTGGGGGGGGGGGCGAGGCACGCCTCTGTGTGTGTGTGTGTGTGTGTGGTGTGTGTTGTGTGTGTGTGTGTGTGTCTGTGTGGCACACGCGCACACACCCAATCCCATACTCTTTCGTCACGTGTACACAACAGAACTTAAGACAGACACATACACACACACACACCTGCCCCACCAAGACCCATGAATATATATATATATATAATATATATATATATAATAATATATATATATATATATATATATATGATACAGCGCTGGTGGCTGATTCATGTGAGAAACGCAGAAGCTGGTGACTGAGTTTGGTAAAGTGTGTGGAAGAAGAAAGTTAAGAGTAAATGTAAATAAGAGCAAGGTTATTAGGTACAGTAGGGTTGAGGGTCAAGTCAATTGGGAGGTGAGTTTGAATGGAGAAAAACTGGAGGAAGTGAAGTGTTTTAGATATCTGGGAGTGGATCTGGCAGCGGATGGAACCATGGAAGCGGAAGTGGATCATAGGGTGGGGGAGGGGGCGAAAATTCTGGGAGCCTTGAAGAATGTTGGAAGTCGAGAACATTATCTCGGAAAGCAAAAATGGGTATGTTTGAAGGAATAGTGGTTCCAACAATGTTGTATGGTTGCGAGGCGTGGGCTATGGATAGAGTTGTGCGCAGGAGGATGGATGTGCTGGAAATGAGATGTTTGAGGACAATGTGTGGTGTGAGGTGGTTTGATCGAGTGAGTAACGTAAGGGTAAGAGAGATGTGTGGAAATAAAAAGAGCGTGGTTGAGAGAGCAAAGAGGGTGTTTTATATATATATATATATATATATATATATATATATATATATATATATATAATATATATTATATATATATACCTCGCTACCTCGCAAACGCGGGAGACAGCACAAAGTATAATAAAAAAAAAAAAAATATATATATATATATATATATATATATATATATATATATATATATATATATATATATATATATACAGTGTTATCTGTATATACTTCAATGTTATCTGTATCTACTTCAATGTTATCTGTATATACTTCAATGTTCTCTGTTATCAGTACACAGTCCTCTTTAATGTGGGGTGGGTGGTGGGGGAACTGAATTTTCTTTTTCCTAGAAATTTGGAAAGAATTTGACCTCTTACTTTTCTCTTTCTGAATCCACGTTCGAGGAAGCACAATGCAATTTAACTTCAGGAACTTCTTCCCCCAACCCTCCTCCTCCGCTCCAACTTTCCTATAAAAGTGTCACGGCAGTATACTCTCCTCGTACTACATGCCGTTTTCTTCAGAGCTTATTTTCCCCACCCGCCGGCTGTTGAACCAGAGGGAGAGGTGAGTAGGGATGTGCCTTCCGCTTAGGTATATAAGGAAATTATATCACACACACACAGGCACAGACACACACAGACACACACACAACATATATATATATAATATATATATATATATATATATATATATATATATATATATATATATATATATTATATATATATATATATATATATATATATATATATATGGGGCCTGGATGGGGAGAGGGAGCTGTGGTTTCGGTGCATTACACAAGACAGCAAGAGAGACTGAGTGTGAACGAATGTGGCCTTTGTTGTCTTTTCCTAGCGCTACCTCGCGCGCGCGCGCTAGGGAGAGAGAGAGAGAGAGAGAGAGAGAGAGAGAGAGAGAGAGAGAGAGAGAGAGAGAGAGAGAGAGAGAGAGAGAGAGAGAGAGAGAGAGAGAGAGAGAAACCCCCGCTTGACTTTGCCACTTGTAATAACTTCAAATTGTAAGTAAATAATGCAAAAAGTTAAATGTAAAATAAAGTGTAAGTAATTTAGTAAGTAAATTACCATGAGTCACTTTAGGTCGGCTCTGACCACACAAAGAAACACATGGTAAGTGCGTCGTGGGGTAGTTAAACCCCCCCCCCCCCTTTTATAATAAACAGGTTAGGTCAGGTCAGGTCAAAGGTCACGCCATCATACACAAAGGTCGTACCGCCGTGCTAGAGAGTCGTAACGTTATGCTCAAGGGTCGTACCGTCGTGCTCAAGGGTCGTCCGTCGTGCTCAAAGGTCACACCGTCGTGCTCAAGGGTCGTATACCGTCGTGCTCAAGGGTCGTACCGTCGTGTTTGTGTCGTACCGTCGTGCTCAAAGGTCACACCGTCGTGCTCAAGGGGTCGCACCGTCGTGCTCAAGGGTCGTACCGTCGTGTATGTGTCGTACCGTCGTGCTCAAGGGTCGTACCGTCGTGTTTGTGTCATACCGTCGTGCTCAAGGGGTCACACCGTCGTGCTCAAGGGTCTACTGTCGTGTATGTGTCGTACCGTCGTGCTCAAGGGTTCGCACCGTCGTGTATGTGTCGTACCGTCGTGCTCAAGGGGTCGCACCGTCGTGCTCAAGGGTCGTACCGTCGTGCTCAAGGGTCGTACCGTCGTGTATCTGTCGTACCGTCGTGATCAAGTGTCGTACCGTCGTGTTTGTGTCGTACCGTCGTGCTCAAGGGTCGTACCGTCGTGTATGTGTCGTACCGTCGTGCTCAAGGGGTCGCACCGTCGTGCTCAAGGGTTCGCACCGTCGTGTATGTGTCGTACCGTCGTGCTCAACGGGTCGTACCGTGTTTCATGAGGTTATCAAAGCCAATCAACTCGTTGTAACATCCAGGAGTCGCCAATGACCTGGTGTCTTCCTGTAATTTCCATTATTATTCATAATCAAAGTGAGATGACCACCAGGGACTGGGCACATGTCAGCAATTAATATTAAGGTATTTTCCTGACTATGGCTGACTCCTGACGTTCTCCCCAGAGTCTCTGGGGCGGAGGGGAGGAAGGTGGCCTGGGGTGTATGTGTGTGTATGTGTGTGTGTGGCCTGGGGTGTGTGTGGTGTGTGTGTGTCTAGGAGGCTGTGGCAGCAGGGGGGAGGTTGATGGTCTGGGGTCTCTCTCTGTCTCTCTCTCTCTCTCTCGTCTCTTCTCCTCTCTCTCTCTCTCTTCTCTCCTCTCTCTCTCTCTCTCTCTCTCTGGGGGGAGGGTAACAACACGGAGGGTCTGGCCAAACGACCTTTAAAACTGGACCAGAGGCTGGGTAATGGCTGGCTCCCTCCCCTCCCTCCACCTCAGGGAAGGCCGTCCATCCCAGCCGCTTATGACTCGTAAAGAGGAGACAGGCGGAGGAAGGAGGAGGAGGAGGAAGAGGGGGAGGAAGAGGAGGAGGAGGAAGAGGGGGAGGAGGAGGAGTAGGAGGAGGAAGAGGAAGGGACCACAATGAACGGCGGGATGAGATAACGGGTAGAGAGGCGTGACGAAGAGAGGCGGAGAGGACGTGATGAAAGCGTACGCGACCAGGTGATGCCCAATGGAGGGGAAACCCCCATGGCAAGACGGTGGACGGAGGGGACACAGAGGGAGGCTGAGGAGGGAGGGAGGGAGAGGACGAACAAGAGATAAGGTGAGGCTCGAACCCCGGCAGGGGGGGGATAATGAACCTGGGTGGCGGCCACGGTACTGGCGATCCATTATGCCAACACCAGGGCCCTGAGAGAGAGAGAGAGAGAGAGAGAGAGAGAGAGAGAGAGAGAGAGAGAGAGAGAGAGAGAGAGAGAGAGAGAGACGCAAGACCTTCTCATCGACTCCACCGTGGGCCTTTTGGGGCCCCCTCACCGACCCCCCCAACATGATGGCCAACCGGGCCATCATGTTTCCCCTTTGTGGGGTTTTCTGCGGACGCGTCTCGTCCCATGGCTCGTGCGGACGTCCTACGTGCGGGTCGTCCTACGTGCGGACGTCCTACGTGTGGGTCGTTCTACGTGCGGGTCGTCCTACGCGCGGGTCGTCCTACGTGCGGGTCGTCCTACGTGCGGGACGTCCTACGTGCGGGTCGTCCTACGTGCGGCCGTCCTACGTGTGGGTCGTCCTACGTGCGGGTCGTCCTACGTGCGGGTCGTCCTACGTGCGGACGTCCTACGTGCGGGACGTCCTACGCGCGGACGTCCTACGTGCGGGTCGTCCTACGTGCGGGTCGTCCTACGTGCGGGTCGTCCTACGTGCCGGACGTCCTACGTGCGGGTCGTCCTACGTGCAGGTCGTCCTACGTGCGGGTCGTCCTACGTGCGGGTCGTCCTACGTGCGGGTCGTCCTACGTGCGTACGTCCTACGCGAGGTTTCGTCTGGCTATTCAGCTCCTGAAGGAGCGACCGCGATCTGCTCCAACCTTCTAGTCCTTCATACCTCCTGCTGCTGCTGCGACGACGGCGTCGTCCCGCAGGGTGTGGCGACGACGGCGGGCGCGACGGGCGCGCCCTTCCTGTTTTCCTCCACCTCAGTGAGGTTCTGAGGGGCACACACACACACACACACACACACACCCCCACCATCAGGTGTCGGCGTTGGAAGCAACACCTCCAAAGAACTGACCCAACCACTACCCACCTCCAGAGATGGATCTCCCCCTCCAACCACGTCACCAGGACCATGGGCGAGAAGGGTGTGTGTGTATGTATACTACACCACCACCCCGACCGGACCACCATCACCACCGCTGCTCTCCAAACCCCCCCACGATCGAGACCTCCTCCTGCCTCATTAGGTCGTCCAGGCCTCCCTCACTTAGGTCGCCCGTGCCACACACAACACACACACCAGCTCCTGGGCGTGAGTCAACGCCGGGACGATCAACTCAGCCGGAAAAGGGGAAAGGAGTCAGCACCACGTCACCAGGCCCTCCGGTGATCGCCTCTTTGACGTGCTTCGTCGACCCGAGAGAGAGAGAGAGAGAGAGAGAGAGAGACCAGACCCTCCTGGATCAACCTGGGCCTTCGACTCGAGAGAGAGATAGAGAGAGAGACTCCTGAATCAACTTGGGCCTTCGACTCGAGAGAGAGAGAGAGAGAGAGAGAGAGAGAGAGAGAGAGAGAGAGAGAGAGAGAGAGAGAGAGAGAGAGAGAGAGAGACAGAGCCTCCTGGATCAACCTGGGCCTTCGACTCGAAGGACACTCACGGAGCACCTTCTTAGCCTCAGCGCCGCTTCCTTCGCCTGGTCGTCCTCCTCTTCCTTCCTCCCTCCTTCCTTCGCCTCTCACACCACCTTATCTAGAGGCGCGCAGACACACTCTTCCTCTCGACTCTCACTCTCCCTTGCGTCTCATCCGGCACTTCGAGAGATGTGGCGCTCTCACACACAAAGAGCGGTGACCCAAAAGGACAATTTACGGAGTTCGCTGTTTCGTCAAGACTCCAGAGGCCACACTAAGACGCCTTGAATTTCTTTCGTTCCATCAGCTTCGTGTATTTCCATACAGGTGGATCACCTACTCTGATGCACATCCAAAGAGATAATCTCACTTGAGGTATCTTATGATCAAGAGATCCCTCGTCCCCTAGTTGCTGTTCGACACCACACCTGATGGACGGGCCATTTCCATGCTCATACAGACGGACACAGGGGAACACACCCCATCAACCCAGATTCTTTTCCATGATGAAGAGCACAACTTCTTCAAATCAATCTCCACTTTACATCGCCTTTAAGTATAAGTAACAGATTCATCGTCTTATTAAGTATAAGTAATACACTTGAAGCCCCGCTCATTAACACCAACACTTTCTCTTTACTTATCATCAATATAAAATTTCAAATACCTCAATATCTTTGATATAAAGGGGAGAAAAAAATGTATGAAAATATCTTTTTTTAAAGAATGGCAAACGATTCAGCTCGAAAAAAAAAATGGGTAAAACCTTTTTTTTTTTTTTTTAATATTTCCTGTCTTTTTTTTCTGCCCAGTTGTAGCTACACATTACACTCAGGTATGGTTTACAAAATGCACCAAGTTTATCCATGCAATAAGTACAAATGTACAATGTGGTCTACGATGAATAACCCGGATGTGATGAAGCCATCATTTATAAAATAGGGTCCCATACACCACTACCACAGCTCCGTTTTCTGTATCTGCCTGGGGGAGGGGGGTGTCTGTAAGTCTCTCTCTCTCTCTCTCTCTCTCTCTCTCTCTCTCTCTCTCTCTCTCTCTCTCTTACGCTCAAACACACACACACACACACACACACACACACACACACAAGCAATACTTTTAGGTCAACTGACGTACTGAAAAAAAATCAAGTCCTGACCTTGATTTTTCGTAGCCGTGACCTTGACATTTCGTAACCCTAACCTTGACATTTCGTAACCCTAACCTTGACATTTCATAACCCTGATCTTAACATTTCGTAACCCTGACCTTATAAAAAAAGGTCTTGATAAAATCCATCCAGATGACCTGACTTCCTGTACAGACATGACACCATCATCAGAATATGCAGCTCTGACCTTGACCTTTTTTGACCTAAGATAAGATTTCGAATTTCATTTCTCCTTAGGCCAAAAAAAAGTCTTAAATCCAAACACACCGCAAACGGAGTTTTCTAGGCGGAAACGAAATCATTTGAGCGTGGATGCAAACCCTGACCTTTGACCTTCTGATCTCAAAATCCGAGGGGAACTGCCTTACCTAAAGAGGAACACACATACCAAGAATTAATGACGTCCAATCGGTAGAACGAGTGCAATTGTGCGCAAATGAATGACCTTGAATTAGGCTGTGACCTTGACCTATGACCTCGAATTGAAGAGGGACCTCCCCTCACACGTTAAGCTACACAAAGAAATGAAATCACCTTGAATTAGGGTGTTGACCTTGACCTATGACCTCGAATTGAAGAGGGACCCCCCCCCCCCCTCACGTTAAGCTACACAAAGAGATGAAATCACCTCTAAAAGTCAACACTGAAAAAGGCACAATAGTGACCTCAAGACCTTTGACCTTCTGACTCCAAAATCAATACCGACCTTTGTTTACCACTGAAGCATCTTCACACAACATTCAGATAAAATCAGATAAGAGGTTTATCAGTTATCCTGCAGAAACCAAACCCCGTTTTCTGCAGGAACCAAACAGTTTAATCACATCAAACCCCGTTTTCTACAGGACAGCCACGAATTTTCATTTCTAAGGGGGTACCCTAATATATGATAGTTCCTCCACCAATCTCCACCTTCTATATTTGTGTACAGACAGTCTGTTTACCACTCCCTATCTACCATACAACAAGGGAAGGAGACAGTAAAAAAAAAGTGCAGAAATATATCTTTTTTTCCTTTTAAAAGGCTCAGCTCCTAGACGCTGCCTCGCTCGGGCGAGATAAAGTAAATCATCAAAAAAATGTCTCAGTCAAAAAGTTTATGAAAATTGTTTTCAACACTTTGTATTCCTTGTTGTGGCCCCGAAGCCTCTGTTGTATGCATTTCTTACGTGCATTTCCAACATGCTGCTGCCCACATATTCAATACACACTTGATCATCATTTATTACCATAATAATAATATTAAATAATAATAATAATAATGATAATAATAATAATAATAATAATAATGATAATAATATTTTAACTACTACTACTACTATAATAGACAACTATTGTACACATATAATAATAATAATAATAATAAATAATAATAATAATGATAATTATAATAAATAATAATAATAGTAATAATAATAATAATAACAATAATAATAATAATAGTGTAACTAATACTAATACTACTATAATACATATACTGCACAGAGTACATAGACGCACACATATTACAGGGAATACATAGACACATATTACTGAGAATACATAGACATATGTTACATAGAATATTTGGACACATATACTGCACAGAGTACATAGACGCACACATTAAAGAGTACATATCACATACATTACACAGAGTACATAGACGCACACATTAAAGAGTACATATCACATACATTACACAGAGTACATAGACGCACACATTAAAGAGTACATATCACATACATTACACAGAGTACATAGACGCACACATTAAAGAGTACATATCACATACATTACACAGAGTACATAGACGCACACATTAAAGAGTACATATCACATACATTACACAGAGTACATAGACGCACACATTAAAGAGTACATATCACATACATTACACAGAGTACATAGACGCACACATTAAAGAGTACATATCACATACATTACACAGAGTACATAGACGCACACATTAAAGAGTACATATCACATACATTACACAGAGTACATAGACGCACACATTAAAGAGTACATATCACATACATTACACAGAGTACATAGACGCACACATTAAAGAGTACATATCACATACATTACACAGAGTACATAGACGCACACATTAAAGAGTACATATCACATACATTACACAGAGTACATAGACGCACACATTAAAGAGTACATATCACATACATTACACAGAGTACATAGACGCACACATTAAAGAGTACATATCACATACATTACACAGAGTACATAGACGCACACATTAAAGAGTACATATCACATACATTACACAGAGTACATAGACGCACACATTAAAGAGTACATATCACATACATTACACAGAGTACATAGACGCACACATTAAAGAGTACATATCACATACATTACACAGAGTACATAGACGCACACATTAAAGAGTACATATCACATACATTACACAGAGTACATAGACGCACACATTAAAGAGTACATATCACATACATTACACAGAGTACATAGACGCACACATTAAAGAGTACATATCACATACATTACACAGAGTACATAGACGCACACATTAAAGAGTACATATCACATACATTACACAGAGTACATAGACGCACACATTAAAGAGTACATATCACATACATTACACAGAGTACATAGACGCACACATTAAAGAGTACATATCACATACATTACACAGAGTACATAGACGCACACATTAAAGAGTACATATCACATACATTACACAGAGTACATAGACGCACACATTAAAGAGTACATATCACATACATTACACAGAGTACATAGACGCACACATTAAAGAGTACATATCACATACATTACACAGAGTACATAGACGCACACATTAAAGAGTACATATCACATACATTACACAGAGTACATAGACGCACACATTAAAGAGTACATATCACATACATTACACAGAGTACATAGACGCACACATTAAAGAGTACATATCACATACATTACACAGAGTACATAGACGCACACATTAAAGAGTACATATCACATACATTACACAGAGTACATAGACGCACACATTAAAGAGTACATATCACATACATTACACAGAGTACATAGACGCACACATTAAAGAGTACATATCACATACATTACACAGAGTACATAGACGCACACATTAAAGAGTACATATCACATACATTACACAGAGTACATAGACGCACACATTAAAGAGTACATATCACATACATTACACAGAGTACATAGACGCACACATTAAAGAGTACATATCACATACATTACACAGAGTACATAGACGCACACATTAAAGAGTACATATCACATACATTACACAGAGTACATAGACGCACACATTAAAGAGTACATATCACATACATTACACAGAGTACATAGACGCACACATTAAAGAGTACATATCACATACATTACACAGAGTACATAGACGCACACATTAAAGAGTACATATCACATACATTACACAGAGTACATAGACGCACACATTAAAGAGTACATATCACATACATTACACAGAGTACATAGACGCACACATTAAAGAGTACATATCACATACATTACACAGAGTACATAGACGCACACATTAAAGAGTACATATCACATACATTACACAGAGTACATAGACGCACACATTAAAGAGTACATATCACATACATTACACAGAGTACATAGACGCACACATTAAAGAGTACATATCACATACATTACACAGAGTACATAGACGCACACATTAAAGAGTACATATCACATACATTACACAGAGTACATAGACGCACACATTAAAGAGTACATATCACATACATTACACAGAGTACATAGACGCACACATTAAAGAGTACATATCACATACATTACACAGAGTACATAGACGCACACATTAAAGAGTACATATCACATACATTACACAGAGTACATAGACGCACACATATTACAGGGAATACATAGACACATATTACTGAGAATACATAGACATATGTTACATAGAATATTTGGACACACACATACTGCACAGAGTACATAGACGCACACATTAAAGAGTACATATCACATACATTACACAGAGTACATAGACGCACACATATTACAGAGTACATAACACACATAGCACAGAAGGTATACACACACACACACACACACACACACTCACACACACACCACACACACACACACTCACACACACACAAATAGTACAGAGAGTACACAGAAGCACAGACACATAGTACAGAGAGTACAAAGAGACACACACACATAGTACACACACACACACACACACACATCACATAGCTTCACCGACCACACACACCTGCCAACTGTACGATCATTCTACATGAAAAAGGAGAAAACAGAAAACGTTGCCAGCCATACGATGTGTCCCAAGGCGAAGCTGCCACAGCTCTGGGTCGAGATTATAGCTTTGCCCCACAGCATTAGTCAATACTTGTAAGCTGAGGAGAACAGTCGACAGTTAAAGTTGCTGTGTGTGTGTGTGTGTGTGTGTGTGTGTGTGTGTGTGTGTGTAATCACCTATTTGAACGGTGGAGAGGGAGGGAGTTCTACACTCGTGGGGGCGCCCCATCTGTGGCGCGCGTGTGTGTGTACATACCTATTTGTACAGCACAGGGGGTAAGGGAGGTTCTACACTCGTGGGGGCTGGGGCGTCTCTTGAACTATGTCTACCATCGTAATAACCATTTAAAGGCCCCTTGGATGACGTCCAACTTCACCCTCTCGTAACCCTGCTCATTCCAATCATCCACGATTATTGCACTAGCGATCAAGTCACCACCTACTCTTCTCCATTCCGTTGTGGGCGAATGTAAGGCCTCCTGGCCTTTTTCCCTATGGCTCAGGTGTCGTGGTTCGAAAACACCACCTTTCCTGGCCCTCCTCTAGACGTTCTCTACCAGGTGACCAAACTTGAGAAGCATATTCCAATTCTGGCCTAACGTAGACTATGGGACAGCGTGTTGAATATTGCCTTATCCATATACCTTGAAGGCCACTTCAATATTCACCAAAAAAAACTGTCTGTCTCCTTCACTCGTAACTCTCCTTAGGGACACTGTCGACTCCCAAGTCCCTCCCGCACACAGCGTCCTGAAGCTTCATTTCTCACTGGATACTGTTCATACTGAAGCCTTCTTTTCAGTGCCACCCATTCCCCATCACTAGACATTTACCCGGGTTGGGCAATACATCAGCCATGCATCAGACTAACCCTGGAATTGGGCGAGGGGTTGGTTCCCTTTTTATAAATCAATACATCCTCCCTCCATCACTCTTTTACTTCCTTGGCATCACCCGCAAGAAAACGTTGAGGTAGGAGTCCAATTCTCGTGGCAGAGCATCCAACACAGCTCCTCATTACAGCATTAGATCCAGAATGGACCCCACCCACTCCCCCTGTGGCACGCCACTGGTCACCTCACCTCAATTCCAAAGAGCTCCTCGAACAAGCGCCCTTGGCTCCTCTCCACCAAGATAATCTCCCATCCATCGACGAAGTCGAGTCGAGTCTTCTTCCCCCACCCTCTCATCCCTGCCTGGAAATCTATTGTCTTTCCCATCTCCCGACGTGGAACAGCGTCAAATGCTTTCTTGGAAGGGCGAGAAACAGACTACCGGGCCTTCTCCCCTCCCTGTCCACTCTCCCGTAGAAGGGGCAAGAAACTTCGTTGCCAATGACTGTCCTCTCTCTCTCTCTATCTCTCTCTCTCTCTCTCTCTCTCTCTCTCTCTCTCTCTCTCTCTCTCTCTCTTCTTTCCCTCTCTGACAACGTGTTGTCCCCTCACTTCATTAGTTTCTCCTAGGCCAGGATGTCATCTTTTCCACCACCTTACACACCACCCTCGTCTGGGAGTTCGGCCTGGAGGACCAGCGAAGCCCTTCCTCGTCCTCCTTCCTGTCTCCTTTCTTTTCAAAAAAAATGTGGTATAATATTTGCCATCTTCCACTTCCTTGCCGCTTTACTCTATCTTTTTTTTTTTAACATCATGACAGCTTGGGAAAAAAAAATATGGCGAAGGGGAATTACATTTCTCTTGTCGAGTTAAAACTTCTCATTACCACATAACCCAGTCGCAGGTCAAACCAGGCCTCCTGTTCTCTCTCTCTCTCTCTCTCTCTCTCTCTCTCTCTCTCTCTCTCCAGACTGACAAGAGGACCCCACCCCCTCCCTCCCATTCTGGAAACGAAGGAGCTGTCGGCTGGATTTACCTGACCACTGGCAGAGGGGGGGGAGACGGTCCGGGGCCCCCCTGCTGGAAGATCAGGAGTATGTGAGATCATATTCTCAATGGAGAGACAGACAGAGAGAGAGAGAGAGAGAGAGAGAGAGAGAGAGAGGAGAGAGAGAGAGAGGAGAGAGAGAGAGAGAGAGAGAGAGAGAGTGTGTGTTATGAGAGGTGTAGGGGAAGGATGAGGGTGGCCCTCCAGTCCTGTGAGGTGATTAAGGCCATCGCTAATTGTGTGTGGTATACAAAGGGCCTCCCTGGAACACACACACACACACACACACACACACACACACACACACACACACACACTCACACACACACACACACACTCACACACACACACACACACACACACTCATTATTGACAATCTTTAATGATGGCTCCGGGCGGTCGATGCTTCACGAGCAAGGATGGCTCTCTCACTTCCCTCCTCCACCACCACCACCACACCACTCTCTCTCTCTCTCTCTCTCTCTCTCTCTCTCTCTCTCTCTCTCTCTCTCTCTCTCTCTCTCTCTTTTACTCTAAGGGGATGGGAGAGCCTCTCACCTACCACTCACCAACCAACCCCCTCCAACCCCTTCCTCTCTCTCTCTCTCTCTCTCTCTCTAAAGGGGATGGGAGAGCCTCTCACCTACCACTCACCCACCTCTCTCTCTCTCTCTCTCTCTCTCTCTCTCTCTCTCTCTTCTCTCTCTCTCTCTCTCTGCCTGCTGGATGATCTCAATGTGTGCCTCTGGGACGCGGGTCAATATATATTGTTCGTTATTATCATCAGCTCCGGCAACCTTCTGCGGGGGAATATATATATATATATATATATATATATATATATATATATATATATATATATTTTATATATATATATAAAATTCCTATGAGTCCACAGGGGAAAATGAAACACGAAAAGTTCCCAAGTGCACTTTCGTGTCATAATCACATCATCAGGGGAGACACAAGAGAGAAATATAACAGTGAGTTGATATACATCGAAGAGACGAAGCTAGGACGCCATTTGGTAAATATATATATATATATATATATATATATATATATATATATATATATATATATATATATATTATCCCTGGGGATAGGGGATTAAGAATACTTCCCACGTATTCCCTGCGTGTCGTAGAAGGCGACTAAAAGGGGAGGGAGCTGCGGGGGGGCTGGAAATCCTCCCCTCTCTCTTTTTTTTTTTTTAATTTTCCAAAAGAAGGAACAGAGAAGGGGGCCAGGTGAGGATATTCCAAAAAAGGCCCAGTCCTCTGTTCTTAACGCTACCTCGCTATCGCGCGAAATGGCGAATAGTATGAAAAAAAAAAAAGAAAAAAAAAAAAAAAAATATATATATATATATATATATATATATATATATATATATATATATTATCCCTGGGGATAGGGGAGAAAGAATACTTGCCACGTATTCCCTACGTGTCGTAGAAGGCGACTAAAAGGGGAGGGAGCTGAGGGGGGCTGGAAATCCTCCCCTCCAGGTTTTTGGAATTCTCCAAAAGAAGGAACAGAGAAGGGGGCCAAGTGAGGATATTCCCTCTAAGGCTCAGTCCTCTGTTCTTAACGCTACCTCACTAATGGGGGAAATGGAGAACACAATATATAAATGAATAAACAAATAAATAAATAATGTGTGTGTGGGGGGGGGTAGGAGGGGGGGGGGGGTCGGGGGGAATTTAAAGGTACTCGGTCATGGCGACACACACACACACACACACACAGAGCGGGTGGCCTACTTACCTGCTCTTCATGACCCCCGTTAAGACACTTCCTGGACAACCATCCATGTCTGCCAGACTCCCGGCCAGCGAACGGTCCAGCCAGCGAGCGATCCGGCCAGCGAACGGGCTCGGCCAGCGAACGACCCGGCCAGCGAACGGCACTTCCAGCGGACCTGCCAGTGAACGACCCGGCCATCGAACGGTCCGACCAGCGGACAGCCCAGCCCAGTCTTCGAACGGCCTGGCCAGCGAACGGGCTCGGCCAGCGAACGACCCGGCCAGCGAACGGCCCTTCCAGCGGACGACCCGGCCAACGAACGGCCCTTCCAGCGGACGACCCGGCCAGCGAACGGCCCTTCCAGCGGACGACCCGGCCAGCGAACGGCCCTTCCAGCGGACGACCCGGCCAGTGAACGGCCCTTCCAGCGGACGACCCGGCCAGCGAACGGCCCTTCCAGCGGACGACCCGGCCAGCAAACGGCCTTTCCAGCGGACGACCCAGCCAGCGAACGGTCCAGCCAGCGGACGACCTGGCCAGCGAACGGCCCGGCTCACACACACACACACACACACACCCAGCAGTACCGTCATTTGCCCTACTTTCCCTCACGTTTGATATGTGTCAGTCGCGCCCCACGCCCTTCATCCCCTTCCAGTGGAGGACGCTGGAAAACCGCATGGAAAAAATAACAACCCAAGGGGAGACATCTATCATGTGCCAGGCCAGAGTAATGGCCAGATATTAATCCTGGAACGTTAGGGCGTGGGAGGGAGGCGGGGAGGCCTTCAAAACCAGTGGGTGTGGGAGGAAGGCGAGGAGGCCTTCAAAACCAGTGGGCGTGGGAGGAAGGCGAGGAGGCCTTCAAAACCAGTGGGTGTGGGAGGGAGGAGAGAAAGCCTTCAAAACCAGTGGGTGTGGGAGGGAGGAGAGAAAGCCTTCAAAACCAGTGGGTGTGGGAGGGAGGAGAGGAAGCCTTCAAAACCAGTGGGTGTGGGAGGGAGGCGGGGAGGCCTTCAAAACCAGTGGGTGTGGGAGGGAGGAGAGGAGGCCTTCAAAACCAGCGGGTGTGGGAGGGAGGCGGGGAGGCCTTCAAAACCAGTGGGTGTGGGAGGAAGGAGGGGAGGCCTTCAAAACCAGTGGGTGTCCCTGGGTATTATAGAGGCAAGGGAGGCAATGACATGAC
>NC_092240.1:51347494-51359994 GCF_036320965.1 Panulirus ornatus | reverse complement strand
CGACCTCTCTGGGGGAGGACATACACTGGCTGGCTGGTCGACCTCTCTGGGGAGGACATATACTGGCTGGCTGGCTGGTCGACCTCTCTGGGGGGACATATACTGGCTGGCTGGCTGGTCGACCTCTCTGGGGAGGACATACACTGGCTGGCTGGCTGGTCGACCTCTCTGGGGGGGACATACACTGGCTGGCTGGCTGGTCGACCTCTCTGGGGAGGACATACACTGGCTGGCTGGTCTACCTCTCTTGGGGGACATATATTGGCTGGCTGGCTGGTCGACCTCTCTGGGGGGACATATACTGGCTGGCTGGCTGGTCGACCTCTCTGGGGGGGACATATACTGGCTGGCTGGCTGGTCGACCTCTCTGGGGGGGACATATACTGGCTGGCTGGCTGGTCGACCTCTCTGGGGAGGACATATACTGGCTGGCTGGCTGGTCGACCTCTCTGGGGGGGACATATACTGGCTGGTCGACCTCTCTGCGGAGGATATACTGGCTGGCTGGCTGGTCGACCTCTCTGGGGGGACATATACTGGCTGGCTGGCTGGTCGACCTCTCTGGGGAGGATATATGCTGGCTGGCTGGCTGGTCGACCTCTCTGGGGGGGACATATACTGGCTGGCTGGCTGCTCGACTCTCTGGGGGGACATATACTGGCTGGCTGGCTGGTCGACCTCTCTGGGGGGGACATATACTGGCTGGTCGACCTCTCTGCGGAGGATATATACTGGCTGGCTGGCTGGTCGACCTCTCTGGGGGGACATATACTGGCTGGCTGGCTGCTCGACTCTCTGGGGGGGACATATACTGGCTGGCTGGCTGCTCGACTCTCTGGGGGGATATATACTGACTGGTTGAGAACGACGGTACGATCCTTGAGCACGACAGTACGACCCTTGAGCACGACGGTACGACCCTTTGGTCCGGCCCAGAGCTCAAGGGTCGTACCGTCGTGCTCAAGGGTCGTACCGTCGTGCTCAAGGGTCGTACCGTCGTACCCTAGGACCGTGTCATAATGTACTCATAATCACAGATATGTACGTGTCCTTACAACGAACTGTACACACACACACACACACACACACACACACACACACACGCTCAGGTTCGAAAACTGGTGGCGGCGGCCCACAGTCCATCCAGCTGTTCATCCCTCCCGAGGAGATGGTCTATTAAACTGGGCACAAGGCATAGGCTTGGGTGTGTGTGTGTGTGTGTGTGTGTGTGTGTGTTTAACATACGAGATAACGCGGGTGTATAAAAACTCCCTCCCCCGTAAAACACACACACACACACACACACACACACACACACACACACACACACACACACTGCGCCATTCCAAAAAGCAGGTCAGGTCAATGGATGAGGCCAGTCAGAAAGAGATGGCAAATGGTCCTGGTTAACAATGAATAACATCGTCAGTTTATACATCAGGTGGACGATAGATGGTACAAGGTCCTGGTTAACAGTGAATAACATCCTTGGAGTTTATACATCAGGTGGACGATAGATGGTACAAGGTCCTGGTTAAGTGAATAACATCCTTGGAGTTTATACATCAGGTGGACGATAGATGGTACAAGGTCCTGGTTAACAGTGAATAACATCCTTGGAGTTTATACATCAGGTGGACGATAGATGGTACAAGGTCCTGGTTAAGTGAATAACATCCTTGGAGTTTATACATCAGGTGGACGATAGATGGTACAAGGTCCTGGTTAAAGTGAATAACATCCTTGGAGTTTATACATCAGGTGGACGATAGATGGTACAAGGTCCTGGTTAAGTGAATAACATCGTTAGTTTATACATCAGCTGGACGATAGATGGTACAAGGTCCTGGTTAACAATGAATAACATCCTTGGAGTTTATACATCAGGTGGACGATAGATGAAAGTGAGTTAATTCTTCATAACCTCTTTTTTTCGTCTTCTATCGCCATATTAACCGGTGTCCATGACGGAGATAATGTTAAATCATAAAACACGACCATAATGTTAATGATGATAAAATGTTAAATTACGAAGTGTGACGAAGGTGTATTGGGTGTTGAGGGTTCGAAATGTGTGGCCCAGCAGGGAGGTGTGAGTGTACCGGGCAGTTTTAACAGAGGTTAAAAAAAAAGAGGCCACTTGAAAACCACTGAGTGAAGTTCAGTTGACAAGGTGGAGCACACACACACACACACACGCCATCACCAGTGTGGAGAGAGAACTCTCTCTCTCTCTCTCTCTCTCTCTCTCTCTCTCTCTCTCTCTCTCTCTGTCTCTCTCTCTCTGTACTGTACAGTGGAACTTTCTCTCTCCCTCCGTACTGTACAGTGGGCATCTCTCTCTCTCTCTCTCTCTCCTCTCTCTCTCTCCTTCTTCTCTCGTATATCCGTCTCTCTGTACTGGTACAGTGGAAACTTTTTACTCTCTCTCATTCCCTCCGTACTTACAGTGAGCATCTCTCTCTTCTCTCTCTCTACTTCTCTCTCGTCTCTCTCTTTCTCTGCACTGTACAGTGGAACTTTCTCCTCTTCTCTCTCCTCCGTACTGTACAGTGGTAGCATTCTCTCTCTCTCTCTCTCTCTCTCTCTCTCTCTCTCATCCTCTCTTCCTCTCTCTCTGACGAGTAACTCTCTCTCCGCCACTGTTACAGTGGAACATTTCTCTCTCTCTCCTGTCGTTACTTCAAAGTGGGCCCAAGATTTCTCCTTCTCCTTCTCTCTCTCTCCTCTGAAAACCCTTGTCTCTACTGCACTACCACTCTCTCCCTCCTCCCTTCTCTCTCTCTCTCTCTCTCTCTCTCTCTCTCCTCTACTGTACAGTGGAACTTTCTCTCCTCTCTCCTCCGTACTGTACAGTGGAGCATTCCTCTCCTCTCTCTCTCTCCTCTCTCTCTCTCCTCTCTCTCTCTCTCTCGTCAAATTCTCTCTCTCTCTCCTCGTACTTCATCTCTCTCTCTCTCCGTCTACTTCTCTCTCTCTCTCTCTCTCTCTCTCTCTCTCTCTCTTCTCTCTCTCTCCTCTCTCTCTACGTGGACTTCTCTCTCTCTCTCTCCTCTCGTACTGTACAGTGGAACTTCTCTCTCTCTCTCTCTCCTACTTCTCTCTCTCTCTCTCTCTCTCTCTCTCTCTCTCTCCTCTCTCTCTCTCATCTCTCTCTCCTCTTGTCATGTCAGGGAACTTTCTTCTCTCTCCTCTCTCTCGTCTGTACAGTGAGCATTCATCTCTCCTCTCTCTCTCTCACCACTCATCACTTCTCCATCCTCTCCTCTCTCTCGTACTGACAGGGAACATTCCACCACTCTCAGACCCTGCGTACGGACAGGGAGACACCACCGCTCATCTGCTGCACAGCGAGCAGACCACACACCGGCGCCAGCTGACGTCACCAGCTCAGGAAGCAGACACACACCAGGGCGCAGCGATCGCACCGCAGAAGCAGACACCACACACAGGCGCCAGCAGACGGCACCAGCAGCAGGGACGAGCAGGGACACCACACACCAGGGCGCCAGCAGACGGCACCAGCAGGAAGCAGACACCACACACCAGGGCGCCAGCAGACGGCACCAGCAGGAAGCAGACACCACACACCAGGGCGCCAGCAGACGGCACCAGCAGGAAGCAGACACCACACACCAGGGCGCCAGCAACGCACCAGCAGGAAGCAGACACACCACACCAGGGCGCCAGCAGACGGCACCAGCAGCCGGTCCAAAGTCCACCCAGCTGTTCATCTTCCCTTAGGGAACTGGTCAATAATATACATATATACCCGACATAAGCTTAAGTATGTGTCTATAGTAAAGATATATATATATATATATATATATAATATATATTATATATATATATATATATATATATATATATATATATATATATATATATTCCTATGAGTCCACGGCGAAAATGAAGCACGATAAGTTCCCAAGTGCACTTTCGTGTAATAATCACATCATCAGGGAGACACAAGAGAGAAATATAACAGTTAGTTGATATACATCGAAGAGACGAAGCTAGGACGCCATTTGGTAAACATGCAATATATATATATATATATATATATATATATATATATATATATATATATATATATATATATATATATATATATATATATCCCGTCTTGTCCAATTACCGGTCTTTTGTTTATGTAAACAATGACCGCGGGTTTCCCCTCGTCCATCCAGCGTGGCCAAACATGGCGGCCAGGACGTAACTACACCACCAGTCCTCCGTTTTCTATACTGTCTGCCGGAGTCGCACAACCCGCGGGAGATGACGCCGAAATCCCCTCATTTTCATCACACACACACACACACACACACACACACACACACAACAAAACCCAGCCTAGGCCAGGTAACCCATCTATTTATAGACCACCCCAGAGGCAAGATGAACCGCTAGGACTGCCTGTGCACCGACTACCGCGCCCAGGAAGAGAAAGTGAGGAGGGGAGGGAAGAACTAGCTAGCCCTGTTCATATGGGCCCTTAAGCCGTTTTCTTTTTGGGGGAGGGGGGAAACCCTGACAGATGGGAACAGATGGGAGAGGGAGAGAAGAGAGAGAGAGAGAGAGAGAGAGAGAGAGAGAGAGAGAGAGAGAGAGAGAGAGAGAGAGATGAGAGTGCCATCATTACCAGGTCTTCAGACTGGTATGTTCATACACGACTCGTCATCCCTGTGATAACATCGGATGGGAAATGGGAGTTCACATCGGATGGGAAATGGGAGTTCACATCGGATGGGAAATGGGAGTTCACATCGGATGGGAAAATGGGAGTTCACTCCGCCAGGAACCAGGGCTCTGTGGGTGGGTAGGGAGAGGTGGTGGTTCGGTGAAATCCACAGCGAAGGAGTAGCGAGGTATGAGTACCTCAAACTTTCAGATACAGAGAGAGGGAAGGTGGGAAAGAGGAGGCTAGAAGACGAAGTCCACAGCGAAAAGCGAAGATCTGTGCCACGCTGTGGCCAGAGGGCGCGCAAGTCGGCACTGCAACCCACCAGCGTCTTAAGAGAGAGATTAGGAAAGATGAACAAGAGACTGGCTGCTGCCCGATGACGGGGAAAAGGAGGAACAAGAACAAGAGAGAGAGACATTTTATGAGGAGAATATTGTAGACGTGGCCGAGGATCAATCATACAGAACTTGTACTACAAAATCCATCAGGAGTAAATAAAAATGTCGAGTTAAGTAGCGAATCCAACCCTAAGGCGAATGAAATTGGGGGAAAGGCTTGTACAAGACAATGTCATCATATACCAGGAACACAAGGACGAGTTCAGAAGTGTTTTTTCACCACAGTGGAAGACACCACGTCATCAACACCAGTGGGATGGAAAAGGGTTAGGAGACCACTGGGAAGCATTTATCTACTTCGAAAGACACTGGAAACAGAAGAGCAGAGGTTCTTTGAACCCACATATTGGGTCATGTGGTTTTGATGACGTTTCTCCACGTATGACGAACATGTACACCCGAAAGACCACCTGAAATGTACTTCAGAAATGTAACTGGAGAAAAAAAAGTGTTAAGGGAGTGGTGCAGTATAAACGACACACACACACACACACACACCAGTTTATAAGGGCGACTGGTAGATGGCGCTGAACTGCTGAATGGTCCCTCTAACGAGTGTGTATCGTACTGGAAAAGGTTGTTAGGAAGCAGCTGGATCACTTTCCAGGGGGAATAGAAACTATTTCAACACAGACATCGCGGTTCCGGGAAGAGGAAGCCATGTGTAATGAACCCCTTTTTTTTCTTTTTTTTAGATTTCTACGAGAGAGCGAGCTCCGTTGTACGACAAGAGAGCAGACTGGGTGGATCTTCTGTACGTACAACTGTACATAATACGAGGGTGGTGTAGGAGCTGCATCGTCAGGCAGTGATGAAACTAGAAGACGATTACAGTGGATGAAAGACTGTCTCAGAGGAATGGAACAGTGCTGAGGACACTATTTCAGTGGATGAAAGACTGTCTCAATGGAATGGAACAGTGTTGAGGACACTATTTCAGTGGATGAAAGAGTCTGAATGAACAGCGTGGACCATTGATGAACGCTCAATGGAATGGAACAGTGTTGAGGACACTATTTCAGTGGATGAAAGACTGTCTCAATGGAATGGAACAGTGTTGAGGACACTATTTCAGTGGATGAAAGACTGTCTCAGTGGAATGGAACAGCGCTGAGGACACTATTACAGTGGATGAAAGACTGTCTCAATGGAGTGGAACAGCGCTGAGGACACCACTGGCGTGCTATAGGGATATGTTCTTGGCCCATAGCGTTTCCCGATCGACGTTTACATAATTTGCCCGAAAGACTGGACCACTGCCTGAATGTGTTGGCAGATGATGCCAGTGTGTTATGGGAGAAGTGAAAAGTGAGCGAGCAGGTCTGCCAGCGTGTTCTGGGAGAAGTGAAAAGTGAGCGAGCAGGTCTGCCAGTGTGTTATGGGAGAAGTGAAAAGTGAGTGAGCAGGTATACCTCTGCATCAACCTACACTCACTGGGACGTAGACAAACTCCAAACTTGGTCTTGTATAACTGGTTAATGAAACCCTCGACCGAAGTAAATGCAAAGTCATAACGAAAATGGGACACACTGAAAGAAGAACACACACACACACACACACACAAACAAACAAACAGTTCTTAATACATTTACTTTTAATCTATTACACACACATGAGCAAAATATAAGCAAACTTCTCTCCACTTCGGTGTCAAAAAGCCTTTTGGAACCTGTATATGTTACAGCTGACATCCAACAATACATCCCAAAATGACGAATATATATATATATATATATATATATATATATATATATATATATATATATATATATATATATAATCAAACGTTGTCGAACACACTCACAGCCTAGAATTATCACAACAGAAGACATCCATCCGTCAATTCTTGGAAGACAATGCCAGAGGACTCACAGAACAGCTCTCTCTCTCTCTCTCTCTCTCTCTCTCTCTCTCTCTCTCTCTCTCTCTCTCGTCAGTCCCCGGCAGTAGGCCAGCACGGGGTCGCACGACACACTTCTTTTCTTTTTTTTTCTTCTATATTTTGTACAATTACAGATAATTGAGCACCACACTCAGTGTGTGTCTCACTGGAGCCATGACCACAGATGTCTCCCGTGAGACACATATATATATTCATTCTCCGCCATCCATCCACCTCGCGGTACGATCGTTTGGGCGAGAGTCACTCGACGCGCTGCCTGGTGTATGACTACGACGACCTGGAAACCCTTAAGTTCGACGACGTTACCCTCCGTGGACGGCGACGACGACCCCTAAACCCGTGAGTACGACGACTTCACCCCGTGAGTACGACGATTTCACACCTCAAGTACGATGATTTTTCACATCCCCTTTGAATGCGATGCCACACGTATGATAATCAGCGTCATCGTGAATCAGTGTCATCGTGAATGCGATACCAAACGTACGATAATCAGCGTCATCGTGAATGCGATACCACACGTACGATAACCAGCGTCATCGTGAATGCGATACCACACGTACGATAATCAGCGTCATCGTGAATGCGATACCACACGTACGATAATCAGCGTCATCGTGAATGCGATACCACACGTACGATAATCAGCGTCATCGTGAATGCGATACCACACGTACGATAATCAGCGTCATCGTGAATGCGATACCACACGTACGATAATCAGCGTCATCGTGAATGCGATACCACACGTACGATAATCAGCGTCATCGTACCCGCGATTAAATCATCGTACTCATCCAATGAATCATCGTACTCATCCCATGAATCACTGTACTCGACGGTTAAATCATCGTACTTAAACTCGTCGTTCTCATGGGGGGTTAAATTGTCGTGCTCAAGGCGTTAACACACACACACACACACACACACACACACACACACACACACACACACATACGATACCACATACCGCAAGACGCTACAATATAAAAATTTATCGCTATAATACCATTTGGATATAGTCACTTTTAATACACCTATCAGCACGTATATCACAGGCGAAAATATAGCATATATAAGAACGAAAATAATTTTATATATATACGTCATAGACGGCACGAAGAGAAGAGAGGAATAATGGAGACGTAATTAGAGAATATATGGCGAAGGAGAGAAATGAATCCGCGGATCCTGTGATGGTAACAGCCAGGGAGGGAGGAGAGACGCTGGTAACAATGGATGCCAACACGAACGGTCGCTAGACTTTAACTCTGTGTGTGTCACACGGTCTCGTTCACTGGACCCACCCCAGTCAAAACAATATCATAAAACGTGATTTAAATCTTATTTTTTTTTTTTAAAGAAATGGTTTAGACCAGCGAGATAAACTGTCATGTCAAGAGAGAGAGTGTGTGTGTGTGTGTTTCGTGCAGTTGAAAAACGTGTGGTATGGTCATACAACAAGCCTTCATTCGGGTTTCTATTTTCTTTTTTCGTGTTTCATGGAAGAATCTTATCTTATGTTAGCTTTTCGCTCTCTCTCTCTCTCTCTCTCTCTCTCTCTCTCTCTCTCTCTCTCTCTCTCTCGAAATTTCTTTTTTTTCCTTTTTCCCATTCTTGTCTGGCAGTTTACCAGAATGGTTGAGTCATTCTCTCTCTCTCTCTCTCTCTCTCTCTCTCTCTCTTCATCTAGAAATTTATCTCCTTTTTTTTTTCTTTCCTTTTTCCCCAAATTGTTTGGCAGTTTACCAGAATGGTTGAGTCATTGTCAGTTTAATTCGCCCACTTTATTTCTTCCCCCACAGTTTCGCTGAGGCAGCACCGCTGGGCCCCACCTACCCCGCCCCCATGACAGGGGTACGACGTGTTCTTCACCCCCTTCAACGTGTCGTCGTACGACCTTCCGTGCGTGACGGTACGACCCTTGGATAAGTCATTACGACGCCTTGAAGCCGATGGGTTGCGAGTCCTTGAGCACGACGAGACGACCCTTAGATATCAGGACCTGTGGCCTTTGACCTGACCCCTCAAAGCTCAGGTCAAGGGCTAGACGATTCATACTCTGAGTCGTACCATCGTGGTGCTCAGGGGGTCGTACCATCGTGGTGCTCAGGGGGTCGTACCATCGTGCTCAGGGGGTCGTACCACCGTGATGCTCAGGGGGTCGTACCATCGAGATCCGTGGTGCTCAGGGGGTCGTACACGACATTACACCAAGAGATTAATACAATGCAATACGTCTAAAACTCCTGCCAGGTATTTCTTCTCTCCTGGTATGGAGTGTTCTTCTTCCCCTTAATTCTTTACGAACAGAAACTTTGTAGTTTTTTTAAGGCGATCAAGAGCGTAGAGCTGAGGGTGTGTGTGTGTGTGTGTGTGTGTGTGTGTGTGTGTGGTGTGTGTGTGTGTGTGTGTGTCTGGGGGGGGGTTAGGAAGTGGGAAAATCTCGACACTTCCCCCCCCCATGCATTATTTCCACCATGATCGCCATATTGGATGAATCTGGAAGCTGTTACCACTCCCACGTCTCCAGTCCGTCGGGCGTCGCCGCCGGGCGGGAGGGCTGCCCTGCTCTAGTCCTTTCTCTCTCCCCCACCTCAACCTCCCGCTCTAAGGGCGCCGCCCTTTCCACCATTTTGACCCCATTACTACATAACAGTGCCGCCGGCCATTGTTCTCCCTCATCCCCCTACATTATACATTGTATTACTGACACCGCATGTTTCACTGCATGTCATTAACATGCATTTATTCATCTTTTCCATTTTCCTTTCACTGGGCGTTTCACTGTATAACTCATTACTTGTTTCACTACACAATTATGTGAATTATATGGTGATACATTTTTCATGACGTGTTTCAGTGCATAACCAAGAGCATTATAAATTGTGTTTCTACAGCATGTTTCAATGCATAATTAAAGTGTATTATAATCCAAATCATACTTTATTTCTACTGCAAAAGTTTCAATGCATAATTAAATGCATTATATAAAAAGTGCACGCCATCTATACGACATGTTTCAAGGCGAAATTAAATCAAGGGTTGTACCATCGTAATCAAGGGTCGTACCGTCGTAATCAAGGGTCGTACCGTCGTAACGTCACTCGTATTAGGGTCGTACCGTCGTCATCAGGTGTACTCGAATCAAGGTCGTACCGTCGTAATCAAGGGTCGTACGGTGATCAGGTCGTACGTGTAATCAAGGGTCGTACCGTCGTAATCAAGGGTCGTACCGTCGTAATCTAGGGTCGTACCGTCGTAATCTAGGGTCGTACCGTCGTAATCAAGGGTCGTATCGTCGTAATCAAGGGTCGTACCGTCGTAATCAAGGGTCGTACCGTCGTAATCAAGGGTCGTAACGTCGTAATCAAGGGTCGTACCGTCGTAATCAAGGGTCTACGTCGCTCAAGGTCGACCGTCGTAATCAAGGGTCTACCGTCGTAATCAAGGTCGTACGTCGTCATCAAGGGTCGTACCGTCGTAATCAAGGGTCGTACCGTCGTAATCAAGGGTCGTACCGTCGTAATCAAGGGTCGTACCGTCGTAATCAAGGGTCGTACCGTCGTAATCAAGGGTCGTACCGTCGTAATCAAGGGTCGTACCGTCGTAATCAAGGGTCGTACCGTCGTAATCAAGGGTCGTAACGTCGTGTCATGCACAAGTAGACCCCCCCGTCATGCACAAGTAGACCCCCCTATGTACAAGAAGCCCCTCCCGTCTGCACATGACCCCTACCTCAGATAATAGACCCCTACCCGTCATGCATAATAGACCCCCCCGTCATGCATAAATAGACCCCCCCCTCTGCCAAGTAGACCCCCCCGTCATGCATAAATAGACCCCCCTACCCCGTCATGCATAAACAGACCCCCTACCCCGTCACGCATCAATAGACCCCCCCACAAAAAACAAAGAAGACGCAACGTCCAATATCCGTGTTGGCCGGGTGGCCTGCCTGCTTGTTATATCTCATACAGGGGTTTGGATCCAACCGTGTTTACCCTCGCCACACCTGAGTGTCTTCACCCACCCACTGCCAGGCACTCACAACACACACCCAGATGTCTTTCCTGACCATGCCTGGCAGACAGAACCAACACCCCCTCCTCCTCTGTGTGTTTTCATGCCGCCTCCCGTTTTCTTCGCCCCCCCTGTCATCGACGTCATGGCCCAATCTGTGGGGTGTGGTTTGGTCTCCCTCGTGCGTGTGGACGGCCCTTTTCCTCCACGAGCGAACTGCTCATTTACCACATCCATCTCCCGTCTCTCTCTCTCTCTCTCTCTCTCTCTGCGTTTGCGTGTGTGTGTGTGTGTGTGTGTGTGTGTGTGTGTGTGTGTGTGTTGGGTGTTGAAGCTTTGTGAATTGTTTACACATAGGGGGAGAAAGAATACTTGCCACGTATTCCCTGCGTGTCGTAGAAGGCGACTAAAAGGGGAGGGAGCGGCGGGGGGGGGGGGGGGGGGCTGGATATCCTCCCCTCTCGTTTATCTAATTTTCCAAAAGAAGGAACAGAGAAGGAGGGCCAAGTGAGGACTTTCCCTCTTTAGACTCAGCCCTCTTTTCTAAACGTGCCTCGCTAAAGCGGGAAATGGAGACTATGTATGAAAAAAATAGACATCTGTGGGAGGCTGAGCTGAGCTATCTTCCGTGTGTGTCTTTGTGGCCGGTCACAAAATTCTATTATGCAGTCAAGACAAATCAACCATTTAAAAAACACAAAATTTTGCCCACGACAAAGACAGTCCAGTTTACCTAGACCTTCTCTCAATATTCAGGTTACAATTTCTCAATGTACTTCACAAAGGGAAGACACAATGATGTTTCTCTTGGTCAATACACAATTTAGCAACGTGAAATAAACAAGCCATTATGAAATCTGTCCTATTCTTAAGCAACATTTATGTTGCCTCAGTCTAACACTAGAGATCCTTACCAGTCTGCCCGATATGAAAAAAAAAGATATTACAACCTTTACATGGTATTCTGTGAACACAACCTGCAGAATTCATCATGTGGGTTTTAGATTAAGACTTCCTCCATATTACTGATGTTGCTGAAGGATATATATTACCATGATAGGCTTTGAAGAGGTGATGAACTAAAGTAAAATCATCACTGTAAGGATACACTTAAAGATTCTTGGTATCAAGGGGAGATTTGGGGTTTAACTCTATACAATGATTTCTTTGGAAAATTAAGAGATTTAGATTACGTTAACTAGGATCCAATAATGTATATAATTTTTTTCTCAAACTCTTCATCAATAAATTCTGGAGTGCACATACTGGTATTGCCCTAATGGAACAACGAGTTCAATGATGTTTGATTCCAATTCAATGATGTTCAATTCCATTTACGTTGTCCTGAGTAACAATAAATATAAGAACAGACACGAGTGGATCTTCTGTAAGTGCTACACATATAAGACATGTTGCCGCCGACCCTGTGGGTCAAGCAACCTGGAAATGTGACATAACGACCATTATCTACTTCCACAGTTACGTCTTCATT
>NC_092240.1:51339994-51342494 GCF_036320965.1 Panulirus ornatus | reverse complement strand
TAATATATATTATATTATATATATATATATATATATATATATATATATATATATATATATACAACTCAACTAAAAATCAAGACAGCAAATGTGTTCTGTGGTTAAAATTTAAACCTGTGGGTCATATTTTTGAACAAAAGAACGGTATATATATACTATTATATATATATATATATATATATATATATATATATATATATATTATATAAAATATATATATATACGTGGACACTACCTTAAAAATATATATTTTTGACCGTAGAACGGTCTATTTGAAATTAATAAGTATTTAAGTCATAATCCTTATTTTATACTCATTAACTTTATCTTTTATCTAATGATCTTATATATATTATATATATATATATATATATATATATATATATATATATATATATATATATATCCCTGGGGATAAGGGAGAAAGAATACTTGCCACGTATTCCCTGCGTGTTGTAGAAGGCGACTAAAAGGGGAGGGAGCTGATGGAGGGCTGGAAATCCTCCCCTCCCGTTTTTAATTTTCCAAAAGAAGGAACAGAGAAGGGGGCCAAGTGAGGATATTCCCTCTCAGGCTTAGTCCTCTGTTTTTAACGCTACCTCGCTAACGCGGGAAATAGCGAATAGTAAAAAAAAGTGTGTGTGTTGTGTGTGTGTGTGTGTGTGTGTTGGTGTTGTTGTTGTGTGTGTGCATATTCTAATTATTGTTTTTATTACGTTTTTTTTCATTTTTAGCCCCACCACCTTGTCTTACCATATTCACAAACATTATTCATCTACATCTTTCACACGACATCATGCATAATTAACAAACACGTCACTGGACGGATTTTACATATATATATATATATATATATATATATATTATATAAAATATATATATATATATATATATATATTATATATATATATATAAATTTTCCGTAACCAATGTTTGTCCGAAAATTTTTTCCTTAAAGTCAACCTTGAGCAAAACTGGTTCCACCCACCCGCTACTTAGCACACACGCCCGATGAATGCCCCAGCCTGATTGGCAGAATACCGATGAAAATGTACCCTAACCTGATTGGCAGAATACCGATGAATGACGTCACCAAGGGCGGAATGCCCTGATCTGATTGGATGAATACCGAGGAATGACGTCACCAGTCTAAGCTGCGACTAGATTTGCCGGATGTCGCCAGTGCTCGTGATCTGCCTATCCTGTGGTTCTTTTAAGAGTTTCGCTCCTCTTATCTGCACACACGCCGGTAATTTCATTATAAATCATAATTTTCTTAAATCATTATCAATACATTTAAAGAAAAATTTGCATAATAAGATATCCCGTTGGCGCCACAGCCATGTTGCCCTACAATGCAAGGGGCAAATCCGGTCAAAATTCCGACCGGATTCAAATCCGGTCAAAATTCCGACCGGATTCATGGTATGGCGGCGGCGTGTCCCCCCCCCCCCTTCTGGGCGACGAGCGAGGATGGTGAAGCGCAGGAGGAGGTATAGGGGGGTGGGGGGTTGTGAGGGCGCTCCAGACTTGACCTTGGACATGCCTTCATGAACGCGTGTATCTGGGACTTCCTCTGCCAATATAACGATTGTCCCAGGCCTGACGACGGGTTATGACGCCAGCTGTCCATCAGCCTCTCGTTCTTACAACTAACATTCTTTTAAGATATAAATTTTCACATAACTTTTCAACTAACATTCCTTTAAGATATAAATTTTCACATCACTTTTCAACTAACATTCTTTTAAGATATAATATTTTCACATAACTTTTCAACTAACATTCTTTTAAGATATAAATTTTCACATCACTTTTCAACTAACATTCTTTTAAGATATAAATTTTCACATAACTTTTCAACTAACATTCTTTTAAGATATAAATTTTCACATCACTTTTCAACTATCATTCTTTTAAGATATAAATTTTCACATAACTTTTCAACTAACATTCTTTTAAGATATAATAAATTCACACACATAACTTTTCAAGATTGACCATTTCCAAAACAAGCTCAATAAATACATTTCATTCCAATATTAAAACTTTTAACTAATACCATTTCAGAGAGGAAGGAGAACAACAAAGATACAGAAGTGGAAAAAGAAAGAAAGATATGATGACTATGGCTAACAAACACCAGTGGCCAAAATCGAATCTCAGCAAACAGTTACCCCCACAGACCACAACACACACACACACACACACACGCACACACACTGGCGTGAATCACGACGTGTTTTCTGCATTCCTGCGCCTCTGCGTCCATGGAGGAGGACATCACCCGTGGTCCTGTGGGGTGAGGGGGACGACTGTGTGGGGAGTATGGGTGTCAGGTGTAAGTGTGTGTGTGGGGGAGGAAGGAGGAGCCAGCCCCCACGGCGCGCCCACAGTGTCTGCCAGCCATGGCCGGAGGGGGGCCTCCTCCGTCCCTAACCCTACCCCATCCGTTGTTTAGCCTCGCCCTAAACTAACCGATTTACTCTCGTCTGACCCG
>NC_092240.1:51332494-51334994 GCF_036320965.1 Panulirus ornatus | reverse complement strand
CACAACTTTGGAAACACTCAACCCCGTTATGTCCTTCTTAACAACTCCGACCTGGCACTTTTTATATAGGCAAGTCTTTACTTGAAAACACACAATACTGCATACCCTTAGGTAACATGTGGGATATAGAGAGGGACATTTCTGAGAAGTGTGACGTGGTAAGCACCATACAAGTGGCTGGAAGGAGGCGAATCCTACA
This sequence comes from Panulirus ornatus, assembly GCF_036320965.1. NCBI lineage: Eukaryota > Metazoa > Arthropoda > Malacostraca > Decapoda > Palinuridae > Panulirus > Panulirus ornatus. The sequence goes on along the minus strand of NC_092240.1, from coordinate 51,334,795 downwards.
TTACCATCGGTCGTGCTTGGACACATGCTGTCAACACCGAGCAACGGAGTCGTTTACATAAGTAACGGTTACGCCATGTCCCAGTAAACAAGTGCAATATACACAGAACTATTGCATCATATCTCACACTGTAAATCGCCCAGCCTCCATTTCTAACTCGGATCTAATTCTATACGTGCTAACTAGTACTACCCTTGTATATATAACTGGACTATGTATGTCAAGGGCGTATTTAACGGCAACAAAAAAATTGGCAATTTCAAGGTGCAGCGATTCGTGAGTGGTGGACATGGATAGTAATAGGTGGAGGAACGGGTGCCTAGCCTTACCTAGCCCAGCTGGGCAGAAGGTTAGACAGGTCTGGTGACATGGGCGGGCTGGAGGAGAGGAACCTAGCCTTCTAGCCCTGCCGGGTGTAAAGGATAGGCAGGTGTAGCGACACCACACACACAGCAGGAGGAGGAAGGGACGAGCTTAATCCGCTGAGCTGGGGCCTGGGCAGGAAGGAGGCTAGGCAGGTGTGGGTGACACCCATCCTAGCTGTGCTAGGCCCTGGGTAGGAAGTAGGCTAGGCAGGTGTGGGTGACACCCATCCTAGCTGTGCTAGGGCCTGGGCAGGAAGGAGGCTAGGCAGGTGTGGGGTGACACCCATCCTAGCTCTGCTGGGGCCTGGGAAGGAGGCTAGGCAGGTGTGGGTGACAATCCTAGCTCTGCTGGGGCCTGGACAGGAGGCTAGGCAGGCGTGGGTGAAAGCGCGTCGCAAGCGGCAGCGCACAACGTACGTGCGGAGGGTAGATGGTACGAACTGGCACAACATGAGACTTACGTGGATGGTACGAACTGGCACAACATGAGACTTACGTGGGATGATAATACTGGACAAAAGGGGGAGGGAATGAGAGAGAGGGGGATGTGTGGGCGGGCAGAGCGACGGAGGCCATGCTACATCTACGTCCGACAGTGCAGAGCTGAGTTGAGCATTCTCACTCGTCCATGGCGAAGAGCTGAGGTACAGGCCTGTGCAGGGAAAGGCAGGTCGCATGTAGGGGAGGGGTCATAATACATAAAATACAGCCCTGGGAACGTGGCGAGTTACAGACAGTGGGTCATAATACATAAAGTACAGCCCTGGAAACGAGGCGAATACAGATGGAGCCCAGTTACAGCACTAAGCAATTACAGACAGAGCCCGGTACAGCACGACGCAAGTACAGACGGAGCTCAGGTACAGCACGACGCAAGTACAGACCGAGCCCAGGTACAGCACGACGCAAGTACAGACGGAGCCCAGGTACAGCACTAAGCAATTACAGACGGAGCCCAGGTACAGCACGACGCAAGTACAGACGGAGCCCAGGTACAGCACGACACAAGTACAGACGGAGCCCAGGTACAGCAGGACGCAAGTACAGACGGAGCCCAGGTACAGCACGACACAAGTACAGACGGAGCCCAGGTACAGCACGACGCAAGTACAGACGGAGCCCAGGTACAGCAGGACGCAATTCCCTTCTCCCACCCAGAGCGAGGAAACTGCAGTGTGCCAGCGACCCATCGCTCTGTGCGAGGGCGCGTGACGTAAATGAAGACAGAGAGTACATATGGGACGTGCGACACCAGGTTACGTAACGAAGGACACGATCCGTGGACGAATTACAGTCGGCAAAAATTACGGTCCTTCTCAAGGATCTAGAAGCCAAATTTTTGAGTACGAAATATAATATACGTCCGAACTTCATAATGTTTACGTTACTTCAGGTGTTTGAGTGAGTGTGTGTGTGTGTGTGTGTGTGTGTGTGTGTGTGTGTGTGTGTTGTGTGTGTGTGTGTGTGTGTGTGTGTGGTAATGCTTACACGCAGTCCCCTCGCGCCTATGGAGGACAGAAGCAAAAACGCCAGGAAGAGGTATAGGGGGGGCGGGAGAACGCCAGAGAACATACGCTGCGTATGGCGGGCTACGACACTGGACTATTGTCATAATACGCGGGGACCACTGGTGAACAAGGTGAGAGAGGAGAGAGAGAGAGGAGAGGAGAGAGAGAGAAGAGAGAGAGAGAGAGAGAGAGAGAGAGAGAGAGAGGAGGGGGGGGGGGGCATCGTGAAGGCACGGTGAGGTAAGGAGGGAGGTAGGTAGGTAGGGTGTAGGGGTAGGGTGGGGGGGGGGACGGTAGCCGCTGGAGGGGGGTGGGGGGGGGGGGGAGGTCGTCGAGTGCTCCACTCATGTCTGGACTTCTGTTGATTTCTCCTCCTTCAAGTGGAGACCATTGAGATCAAACACAAGTATACACTCGCACAGCTAAAG
>NC_092240.1:51227494-51329994 GCF_036320965.1 Panulirus ornatus | reverse complement strand
GGTAACAGGTTATGAGTCTACAAGCCTGAGCCACCATCAACAACCACAGGTGTTGGGGAGGGAGGGAGAGACAGGGATAGGGATGTGCCAGTCCAGCTCCCGATCACAGTGAGGTTGAAGAACACACCTTCTCACAGTGCCCTTCTTTCAGTGGGAGATGGAGGTTGGTTCCCCCTGGAAGTTCTGGATTGCTGTGTCCAGAGGCCCGCTCGTGTGCTCAACGCTGTCCCACTACGAGCATTCACAGTGGTGATGTTGGGTTTTCAAGCAGAGTCTCCAAATGAATAGGTTGATTGGGGGAGACGACACGAGAGATGCGATGGCAGACGCTGCTTGTTGCACTGCCCAGAGCGCCTCTCTCTCTCTCTCTCTCTTCTCTCTCTCTCTCTCTCTCTCTCTCTCTCTCTCTCCCCGCTGTGTTGTGCTGAAGGTGGTGTTGGCGGGCTGGGTTCAGGAGAGAGAGAGAGAGAGAGAGAGTGGAGAGAGTGTTGTGTGTGGAGTCGTGGTCGTGTGTGGTGGTGTGTGTGGTGTGTGTGTGGTGTGTGTGTGTGTGTGTGTGTGTGTGTGTGTGTGTGTGTGTGTGTGTGTTGTGTGTGTGTGTGGAGACGTGGTCTCGTCCACTTCGTGGTCCCGGTGGATGGTGTGTGTGTGTGTGGAGAGAGAGACAGAAAAAGGGAGGGAGGTCCTCTGTCTGTCTCTGACCGGCCCCTCGCGCGGGGGACGCCCCTCACACATATGTCAGACGATAGACGCCTTCCGTCCGTCAGCCCGTCCGACGAGCAGGCAAACTGTGAGGCGCTGAGGAGGACCCAGTGAACAAGTGGCGCTCGTTTGACACCACTTCGTCGTCCCTCCCTCACTCACTCACTCGCTCAGCCCCTTGGGCGTGCGTGAAGCTGCTCCGTTGCGGAGCGAATCGGTCGAGGATCAGGTCGTCGGTGGATCGGCCACGGCAAGGGCGCTTGAGGGCCAACAACGCGAGAGGCTGCGTGTACAGGCGCGGTACAGACAGATGCGTCGAGTGCGACAGACGCTGTATCGCAAGACCTACCTACACACACACACACACACACACGAGGAGTGGAGATGAGGACTGGGTACAACGGTTCTCGTGTGCTGGGGAAACCAGCGTCGCTCCTGAAGGAGTCGACACCGTTCGCCAAGCCGACAGTTGGAGAGAGGGTCAGGTCCTCTCGAGTCCTGTGGCCCTGGAAGGGGGTCGTCGGCTGCTGTACCCACTGTGTAAATCCTCCCCTTCACCCACTGGGTAAATCCTCTCCCCCACTTGAAGCTTCCGGGTGCTCACCGCTGACTTCCTCAGTGAGTCGTTTGGTTGAACTGAGCTGTTGGTGGGAGCCGATACGAGTAATTAAGGGCGTCTGGGCAGTTAAGCAGGGAGGTGAGGCGGGGCGCTACGTGCGCCTGGGCGAATGGTCCTTTCTGACACAAACTGACCACGTCTACGTGGGCCGGGACGAATGGTCCTTTCCGACACGCGCGGACCACGTCTGCTCACCGGGACGAATGGTCCTTTCCGACACGATCGGACCACGTCTGCGTACCGGGAGCACCCACCATGCGAAAGAGGCTTGCCTGAACGCATCGCAGGGTGACGTGTGGGAGAGTGTGAGTGAGTGAGTGAGTGTGTGAGTGAGTGTGTGAGGGAGAGGGAGGAAGGGAGGCTGGGGACCTCGACCACCACCAGCTGATTAAGGGATGTGCGCGGCCTACCTTACCTAAACCCCCTCGGACACCACCTCCTCCCGTCCTGACCCGTCCACCTACCACCTACCAGCTGATTACCTTCGCGACCTCCACCACACACACACACACACACACACACACCACACACTCAGGGCAACCTCTTCTTACACACACACAGAGGGAGGGTCGGTCAAAGCTGTCCAGGGTGGGGTCAATACATGGGTAAACATTGCTCCCACTGTCACCTTCCCCACTTAGTCTCTCTCTCTCTCTCTCTCTCTCTCTCTCTCTCTCTCTCTCTCTCTCTCTCTCTCTCTCTCTCTCTCTCTCTCTCTCACCCCACCAACCCCAGTTCCTGGGGAGGAGGAGGAGGAGGAGGTGGGAGAGGAGGAGTCTAAGAGCGAGAGACGCGATCAAGCGTAAATATTAATCCAATTACCGACTACATCTACGTCGCGATTTCAGGAGAGAGGGTAACGAGGTAACTGCTTGTTATATACATCGTGGTTCCTTCTGGCACCGTAACAACTGTACGTGCTTAATTATACCTACCATATCATCTCTATTAATGGGTTGTGGTTGTACAGCGGGTGTCTGTGGTCAGGGGTTGTGGTTGTACAGCAGGTGTCTGTGGTCAGGGGTTAGTGGTTGTACAGCAGGTGTCTGTGGTCAGGGGTTAGTGGTTGTACAGCAGGTGTCTGTGGTCAGGGGTAGTGGTTGTACAGAGCAGGTGTCTGTGGTCAGGGGTTGTGGTTGTACAGCAGGTGTCTGTGGTCAGGGGTAGTGGTTGTACAGCAGGTGTCTGTGGTCAGGGGTTAGTGGTTGTACAGCAGGTGTCTGTGGTCAGGGGTTAGTGGTTGTACAGCAGGTGTCTGTGGTCAGGGGTAGTGGTTGTACAGCAGGTGTCTGTGGTCAGGGGTTAGTGGTTGTACATAGCAGGTGTCTGTGGTCAGGGGTTAGTGGTTGTACAGCAGGTGTCTGTGGTCAGGGGTATGTGGGTGTTACAGCAGGTGTCTGTGGTCAGGGGTTAGTGGTTGTACAGCAGGTGTCTGTGGTCAGGGGTTAGTGGGTGTACATAGCAGGTGTCTGTGGTCAGGGGTTAGTGGGTGTACAGCAGGTGTCTGTGGTCAGGGGTAGTGGTTGTACAGCAGGTGTCTGTGGTCAGGGGTTAGTGGTTGTACATAGCAGGTGTCTGTGGTCAGGGGTTAGTGGGTGTACAGCAGGTGTCTGTGGTCAGGGGTAGTGGTTGTACAGCAGGTGTCTGTGGTCAGGGGTAGTGGTTGTACAGCAGGTGTCTGTGGTCAGGGTTAGTGGTTGTACAGCAGGTGTCTGTGGTCAGGGGTTAGTGGGTGTACAGCAGGTGTCTGTGGTCAGGGGTAGTGGTTGTACAGCAGGTGTCTGTGGTCAGGGGTTAGTGGTTGTACAGCAGGTGTCTGTGGTCAGGGGTAGTGGTTGTACAGCAGGTGTCTGTGGTCAGGGGTAGTGGTTGTACAGCAGGTGTCTGTGGTCAGGGGTAGTGGTTGTACAGCAGGTGTCTGTGGTCAGGGGTACTGGGTGTACAGCAGGTGTTTGTGGTCAGGGGTAGTGGTTGTACAGAGCAGGTGTCTGTGGTCAGGGTTAGTGGTTGTACAGCAGGTGTCTGTGGTCAGGGGTTAGTGGTTGTACAGAGCAGGTGTCTGTGGTCAGGGGTTGTGGTTGTACAGCAGGTGTCTGTGGTCAGGGGTAGTCGGTGTACAGCAGGTGTCTGTGGTCAGGGGTAGTGGTTGTACACAATGTGTCTGGGTTAGGCATTTGGAACTCGTGCCTTCTCTGTGGTCTTTGGCCCCTGACCACTATGCCCTCAAACAACGAAAACTATGTTCCGCGTTCATCTAACCATTCATTCAATCATCTAACCATCTATCCACTCATTGACGATCTATCCACAACCGCTCCGTCTATCCTACATCCACCGGAGTCGTCTATCGTATAATACGTCAAGAACCATCTCGAAGTCCTCTGTTGCTGCCACTGCCACCAAAAGAGGTGGCAACCGCCCCAGAAACACCCCCACCTCCCACCCACAACTACAGAATACCCCCAAATACCCCAGACTCTTGACTTACACCTGCTACAGTGGACTTACACCTGCTACAGTGGACTTACACCTGTTACAGTGGACTTACACCTGTTACAGTGGACTTACACCTGTTACAGTGGACTGACACCTGCTACAGTGGACTCACACCTGCTACAGTGGACTTACACCTGCTACAGTGGACTTACACCTGCTACAGTGGACTTACACCTGCTACAGTGGACTCACACCTGCTACAGTGGACTGACACCTGCTACAGTGGACTTACACCTGTTACAGTGGACTCACACCTGCTACAGTGGACTGACACCTGCTACAGTGGACTCACACCTGCTACAGTGGACTTACACCTGCTACAGTGGACTTACACCTGCTACAGTGGACTGACACCTGCTACAGTGGACTGACACCTGCTACAGTGGACTTACACCTGCTACAGTGGACTCACACCTGCTACAGTGGACTTACACCTGCTACAGTGGACTTACACCTGCTACAGCGGACTGACACCTGCTACAGTGGACTTACACCTGCTACAGCGGACTGACACCTGCTACAGTGGACTTACACCTGCTACAGCGGACTGACACCTGCTACAGTGGACTCACACCTGCTACAGTGGACTTACACCTGCTACAGTGGACTCACACCTGCTACAGTGGACTTACACCTGCTACAGTGGACTCACACCTGCTACAGCGGACTTACACCTGCTACAGTGGACTCACACCTGCTACAGTGGACTTACACCTGCTACAGTGGACTCACACCTGCTACAGCGGACTTACACCAGCTACAGTGGACTTACACCTGCTACAGTGGACTTACACCTGCTACAGTGGACTTACACCTGCTACAGTGGACTTAACACCTGGGCGACCGTGTACACACCTGGCTCTCAGGGGACCTGAATAGCCATCACACGTGACTTTGCAGTTCCTTAATACTGCCTCTCTTGCTCACCTCGCGCGTGCCCCCCCCAAAAAAAAAAAACCTTAGAAAATGGTCGCTACGTCCAAAAATGGTCGCTACGTCCAAAAATGGTCGCTACGTCGAAAAATGGTCGCTACGTCGAAAAATGGTCGCTAAGTCTAAAAATGGTCGCTACGTCGAAAAATGGTCGCTACGTCGAAAAATGGTCACTACGTCCAAAAATGGTCGCTACGTCCAAAAATGGTCGCTACGTCCAAAAATGGTCGCTACGTCCAAAAATGGTCGCCACGTCGAAAAATCTAGCACTATCTATCTCCCCCCCCCCCACCCCTAACACAATAGACACATATCAGCGAAGGTAAGCGTCATGCACACGATGGCAACCGAAACCTTGTCGGCCAAAATGTCCGATTTTCCGGCCAGACACCGGACACCGGACCCCCAGTCACACCCCCCTCCCTCCCCAACCTCTCTCTCTCTCTCTCTCTCTCTCTCTCCTCTCTCTCTCTCTCTCTCTTCCCTGCAGATTTGGCCCTCGAACCACAGTCCTCTATCGCCGCCAGCTTGCCCACGAGAGAGAGAGAGAGAGAGAGAGAGAGAGAGAGAGAGAGAGATTGGGAAAGAACCGTGGGAAAAAAATGGGGGGGAGAGGGGGGCTGTTGTAGCGCTGGAGAAAATACAGGCCTCAACGAAGCACAGACGACGTAAACCCCCACACAACACCGTCGGTACGGAAATACGTCATACGTTACAGTGACACTCGACAGGTTACAGGACACTGCTAAACGTACACTACACCCCCCCCCCCCCCTAACAACCACCACCACCCCAGAGCAGCTCAGCTCCGGGGGTGTCGGGTCTCCTGTGTCTGTATCACAAGCGATACAGACGAACGCCCACAACATCCCGTTGTGGTTGTGGGGAGAGAGAGAGAGAGAGAGAGAGAGAGAGAGAGAGAGAGAGAGAGAGAGAAGAGGAGAGAGAGAGAGAGAGAGAGAGAGAGAGAGAGAGAGAGAGAGAGCTGGTGCACCATGAGCAGGGCGACCAAATGGTTAATAAAAACAACAAAAATATTAATGATAACAATAATAATAATAATAATAATAATAATAATAATAATAATAATAATATTGTCGAATAACTTCCCGATCCACAGTTTCAGATCCTGGGCGGAGCAATACGCTGTATTGTGTACTCGTTCTGTATTGACACACACCGTCACTCTGTATTCCTGTGTGCGATATATCTTGTAACACAATCTGTAACGGTGAGAGTATATTCTGTACGTCATATACCTTGTATGCGATATACTCCGACCCCTCTAACATTAATATCAATGCTGTAACACACACTGTAACGCAGACAGTATATTCTGTATATCATATACCTAATACACGATATATTCCGACCCCTCTAGCATTAATATCAATGCTGTAACACACACTGTAACGCAGACAGTATATTCTGTATATCATATACCTAATACACGATATATTCCGACCCCTCTAGCATTAATATCAATGCTGTAACACACACTGTAACGCAGACAGTATATTCTGTATATCATATACCTAATACACGATATATTCCGACCCCTCTAGCATTAATATCAATGCTGTAACACACTGTAACGCAGACAGTATATTCTGTATATCATATACCTATACACGATATATTCCGACCCCTCTAGCATTAATATCAATGCTGTAACACACACTGTAACGCAGACAGTATATTCTGTATATCATATACCTAATACACGATATATTCCGACCCCTCTAGCATTAATATCAATGCTGTAACACACACTGTAACGCAGACAGTATATTCTGTATATCATATACCTTATACACGATATACTCCCTCCATCTAGCAATAACAACGTATGTACTTAAATGTACTGAATTGCTTCTCAACATTGTCCCCAAACTGCCGGTAACGCTAACCACCCATTTCCAAACCTAATAAGGTTCCCCCAGGTCCTTGGGCCCACCTGTCACCTTCCTCTGTCCATGAACTGTACCCAGTGTACACTTTGTACTTGCCCACGTCCACCCACGCTGTCGCATGCCTGTGTGTACACGTCCACCAATGAATTATTCTAATCTGGAATGACGGGTGAGGGTGGGCTGTGGTGCCGACAGAATCTAAGGTTATTAGGGTACAACCTACAGATGTTATACAGGGTGTGTGTGTGTGTGTGTGTGTGTGTGTGTGTGTGTGTGTGTGTGTGAGGGCGCCAGTGAGTACTGTATGTAAGCGTGACAATGTACTGTGCTAAGAAAAAAAATACAGCACCGTTAACCACGCTTGTATAGCAATAAAGGTGTTATGTGAAGTACAACATGCAGCCAACCAGGTGTTACCCAAAGTACAACATAGTTCAGTACAGGTGTTACCCACGGAGTACACCCGATCAGTACAGGTGTTACCCACAGAGTACACCCGATCAGTACAGGTGTTACCCACAGAGTACACCCGATCAGTACAGGTGTTACCCAAAGTACAACACAGGTCAGTACAGGTGTAACACCACAGAGTACAACCGATCAGTACAGGTGTTACCCACAGAGTACACCCGAACAGTACAGGTGTTACCCAGAGTACACCCGATCAGTACAGGTGTTACCCACAGAGTACACCCGAACAGTACAGGTGTTACCCACAGAGTACACCCGATCAGTACAGGTGTTACCCACGGAGTACACCCGATCAGTACAGGTGTTACCCACAGAGTACACCCGATCAGTACAGGTGTTACCCACAGAGTACACCCGAACAGTACAGGTGTTACCCACAGAGTACACCCGAACAGTACAGGTGTTACCCCAAAAAAAGTACAAATGCAGCAAAACAGGTGTTGCACAAAAGCACAACAATTACAGTGGTACGATGACTGAATTGCTGTAACAAAAGCACACGAGGGTCAAAGGAAGTACAGCCAAGTGTTACACGAGTGTAAAACTCTCCCTGTAACACACCCACAGCAACCACGGTTACAGCACCCATGTGTACGATGCGATAAATACCAAACAATGTGAACCAAAAGCGAAAAGTTGACTCTCACGAAGAAGAGAAAAAGAAAAATATATATTTCTCTTACCACATATAACCTATCATGGGGCCATAGCAGGCGACCTGTATGAAACTTGAACTACACATTAAGGTGTGTTTGTGAGGTACAGTAGCCCAATCGTCTTCCACGACAGGTGGTGGAGGGACAAGATCCCCCTTTTTATATATATATATATATTTTTGCTCCTCCGTGCCCACCAACGCGCCTACTTCTTCACCAATGCCATCTGCTCGCTCCACTCCTCCTTGCAAGCGAGGGAGGGGAAGGAGGAGGCGCGGCCCATCTACCTGAGAAGGGTTGCTGTGGACAACACACATGGGGGTGTACGAAAGCCGCTCTTCCAACACTTACCCTTGCAGGTACTTATGAATGAAGGTGTCTGGTCGAGGGATGGTCTGGTGCTGGTCGCTGCCGAGGCCCTGCGACCCGCCTGGCTGGGAGATCTGTCGTATAAGACCCACGAATTTCTTCTTCAGGGACGGTCCCGAGCTGTTGCGACTCATGGTGGCGTACGTCAACCGATGCGAGAGAGGGTAGTGTCTCTTGAAAATGGACGACCTTCCGTTCAGGTCAATTTATACCAAGAGTCTCATTGTCCGGACCGCCCGAGATCACGTGTCCTCACCCCACCACTGTCCGATCTCAACTGTTTTGATTATCGCGACTCCGCGAGATGCTGCCTTCCTCCTTCCTCGCGAAGTTGTCGTACGCCAACACTATCCCTTCTCGCTGAGGACAGAAGCGCCATTACCAATGGTAGATCTCATAAAAAAAACGATTTTTGATATACTTATGAGAGAGGATGATTTAAATATATAGACGTGTCTTACGATGGTAGGCAGAGTGACATGTTTATATCGTACAGCGACAGCGCGGTTTGCAGACGACCGTCGGAGTATGTTCCGCCTGCGCCAGGTGGACCCGTTTTCTATACAAGGTGAGGCCAGGGAGGGATGTGTGTGTGTCTATCTGCTCCCACCATCGGTCAAATATCCAATCAAAACGGCTGATATTTTGCCGAGACGCACCTCGCAGCTGCCGTGAAGGACGCAGAGAAGATAATGTCCGTGGTGGTGGGTTCAGAGGCGCTGTCATAGCGCTATGCATCGTCTCAAAGCCAACAAAACACGGTGAACTGTAAAACTGTCGAAACCGTAATATATATTCTCGCAGCCTGGCATCCGCTATGATAGCAAATGTTAAAAACGCTAAATTTATGTTAATAACGCTACAATTTATGTTAATAATGCTAAATTTTTTATGTGAGAGCCTTTGCATTACTCTCATGCCCACGCACTCTCACACGCAAACACAAGTAAACATACCACACACACACACACACAAACATGCAGACATACACAGATGACGTGTTCACAGACATGACTATTTCAGTGGGACACACACACACAACCACACACACACACACACACACCACACACACACACGCATACACACAGACACACACACACACACACACAGACACACACACACACACACACACACGTGTTATTAAGCCAGCCTCTGACAACACACAACCCCCCCCCCCCCCCGTGAGCCATGTACCACACTATGCTTCATGTATACACCACAGAGCATGCTCTGTATAACCTCCTGCTGGGCGACGTATACATAAGACGTCATCCCGGCTCAGCTCCATCGCCGGAATTCCCCCCCCCCCCAAAAAGCCGGGGGCTTCCAATTTCCCCCTGGCTGAGATGCCTCCAGCTGTGCTGACCATGTAGGACAGGTTCTCTTTGCCTGGGATGGCGTCCTACATCCTGTATTCTACCAGACCCACCCACATCTCTCTCTCTCTCTCTCTCTCTCTCTCTCTCTCTCTCTCTCTCTCTCTCTCTCTCTCTCTCTCTCTCCACAATTACGAATGATCCCACATCTAGTCCTCCTTCATCTCTCCCCCCCATCCCCCCTTCTTCCCATGACCCTATACCGTATCTCCTGGCGCTACCTCGCTGAAGCAGGGGGTAGCGATGCTGTTTCCAGTGGGACGGGGTAGCGACGGGAATGGATGAAAAGGCAAGCAAGTATGAATATGTACACGTGTATATATATATGTATATGTCTGTGAATGTGTAGGTATATGTGTTGATATGTATATGTATGTATATGTGCGTGTGTGGGCGTTTATGTATATGCCTGTGAATGTGTATGTATATATATTGATATGTATATGTATGTATATGTGCGTGTGTGGGCGTTCATGTATATGTGTATATGAGTGGATGGGCCTCGTCATAACAAGGGGTACAAATATCATCTTGGAACTTCTCTTCCCCAAAGGAGTCCGCCATTACCCTGCTACTGATTGGAGCACAGCCTTACAGGAGAGCCTATAAGAAAAAAAAAAAAAAAAACGGACCATGGTGGGTTACTAAACAAAAAACGGGAGGGAGGAAGATACGACAAGAAGACCGCATGGAGAGAAACGTGAGCCCTGGGGGACAACGCTGATGTGTCAACCTAACTGAATTGTAAATGGTGTGTGTGTGTGTGTGTGTGTGTGTGTGTGTTGTGTTGTGTTTGTTTTGTGTGTGTGTGTGTGTGTGTCTACAGCGCGGGTCAGTTTGACAGTTCAATTTCTGCTACATATATACCTCATTTAGTCTTACACACACACACACACACACCACATATATATTTATAATATTATATATATATATAAATTTATATATATTATATATTTATATATAAAATATATATATATATATATATATAAATAATAAAATAATTTAAAAAAAATAATAAATATTACTTATCATTATTATTATTATTTATTATTATTATTATTATTATTTATTATCATTATTATACTTAATCGCTGTTTCCCGCGTCAACGAGGTAGCACCAGGAAACAGACGAAGAATGGCCCATCCACTCACATACACACATATATACATACATACATACATATCAACATATACACATACAGACATATACATATATACATATGTACATATTCATACTTGCTTGCCTTCATATCCGTCGCTACCCGCCACACACGAAATAGCATCCCCCCCAACCACCCACCTTTTTTCCCTTGCCCTAATGATTGGTTAGGTTCGCTGGGTCGTGGGCCAATCAACTGCCACTGTCGTTCGAGGTCGTTCCACATCAAACTAGCATTGATAGGATCTAACAACCCCGGGGGAAGAAAAAATTATCAGTCAACACCATCTGGTGTATGGTTCACGTAGGCAGACCATGGTCCCCACACAGGCAACACTCGCCTGTTTCAAATTCACCAAGTCAGAGCAATTCAGATTATTCTAAATTTATTGATAATTGAGTGATAATTTCAGGGGAAAAATTAAAAAAAATAACAAATACTGGTAATTGCCACATGTTATACAGTCCATAATGTGAATAAATAGATAAAAAAAGACGATTTTCCTTAAAATTATCGTGAATGTCCTGCTTAATCATTTATCATTTATCGTAAATGAATTAGGGCTAAGAGTATATTCTCAAAGAAGCCATAGTTGTTATGATAAGTGAGGGGGGTAACTACACTCTCAACTGAAGCCCTATTTATCGCGATAACGATCAATGGTTTAACTCAGTAAGGCCATGGTTACTTGATCATAGTAACCCCATGGCTTCCGTCAAAGCCCAGTTACCGATATTTTTACACCATGCATCGAGAAATGGTCAGTCTCCCATAGACTGTGCGAAGTTCCCTCCCTTGTGTTTATCACTGCATCTATGGCCCTCCCTTGTGTCTATCACTGCATCTATGACCCTCCCTTGTGTCTATCATTGCATCTATGGCCCTCCCTTGTGTCTATCACTGCATCTATGGCCCTCCCTTGTGTTTATCACTGAATCTATGGCCCTCCCTTGTGTCTATCACTGCATCTGTGACCCTCCCTTGTGTCTATCACTGCATCTATGGCCCTCCCTTGTGTCTATCACTGCATCTATGGCCCTCCCTTGTGTCTATCACTGCATCTATGGCCCTCCCTTGTGTTTATCATTGCATCTATGACCCACCCTTGTGTCTATCATTGCATCTATGGCCCTCCCTTGTGTCTATCACTGCATCTATGGCCCTTATCACTTCATCTATGACCCACCCTTGTGTCTATCACTGCATCTATGACCCTCCCTTGTGTCTATCACTGCATCTATGGCCCTTATCACTTCATCTATGACCCTCCCTTGTGTCTATCACTGCATCTATGGCCCTCCCTTGTGTTTATCATTGCATCTATGACCCACCCTTGTGTCTATCATTGCATCTATGGCCCTCCCTTGTGTCTATCACTGCATCTATGACCCTCCCTTGTGTCTATCACTGCATCTATGGCCCTCCCTTGTGTTTATCATTGCATCTATGACCCACCCTTGTGTCTATCATTGCATCTATGGCCCTCCCTTGTGTCTATCACTGCATCTATGGCCCTCCCTTGTGTCTATCACTGCATCTATGGCCCTCCCTTGTGTCTATCACTGCATCTATGACCCTCACTTGTGTCTATCACTGCATCTATGGCCCTCCCTTGTGTCTATCACTGCATCTATGGCCCTCCCTTGTGTCTATCATTGCATCTATGGCCCTCCCTTGAGTCTATCACTGCATCTATGACCCTCCCTTGTGTCTATCACTGCATCTATGACCCTCCCTTGTGTCTATCACTGCATCTATGACCCTCCCTTGTGTCTATCACTGCATCTATGGCCCTCCCTTGTGTCTATCACTGCATCTATGACCCTCCCTTGTGTCTATCACTGCATCTATGACCCTCCCTTGTGTCTATCACTGCATCTATGACCCTTATCACTGCATCTATGACCTTCCCTTGTCTATCACTGCATCTATGGCCCTTATCACTTCATCTATGACCTTCCCTTGTGTCTATCACTGCATCTGTGGCCCTTATCACTGCATCTATGACCCCTGTGGTTATCACTGCATCTGGACAGGTCAACTGCAGCCTCGCTCGCCCCCTCCCCACCTCGACCCCCTGAGACACACACGCCATTACTTACGAAAACTTCCCCACCTTCAGGAAGGCTGAAGTTACCGGGTTATAAACCAGATTTGGGGATAGGGGGAGAAAGAATACTTGCCACGTATTCCCTGCGTGTCGTAGAAGGCGACTAAAAGGGGAGGGAGCTGAGGGGGGGCTGGAAATCCTCCCATCTCTTTTTTTTTTTTAATTTTCCAAAAGAAGGAACAGAGAAGGGGGCCAGGTGAGGATATTCCCTCAAAGGCCCAGTCCTCTGTTTTTAGCGATACCTCGCTGACGCGGGAAATGGCGAATAGTAAAATATATATATATATATATATATATATATATATATATATATATATATATATATATATATATATATATATATATATATTGGAAAGGATCACAATTTTGCGCGTTATCAAGATATTCCTATGAGTCCACGGGGGAAAATGAAACACGAAAAGTTCCCAAGTGCACTTTCGTGTCATAATCACATCATCAGGGGAGACACAAGAGAGAAATATAACAGTCAGTTGATATACATCGAAGAGACGAAGCTTGGACGCCATTTGGTAAAAATGCGATTGTCCAAAACATACAACGAGCGTTCATAAACTTATCATTTTACATAGATGGGCATCGGGGTTCTGTTGGGGAGGGGGGGGAGGGGTTGGTGGAGGAGGGACTTGGCACGCGGCGTATGAGCGCGCCAACAGCATCGTCGCGCCGGGCGGTGTGTGTGTGTGTGTGTGTGTGTGTGTGTGTGTGGCGCCATCGTGAGAGCAGGAGGAGGAAAACAAAGAAAAGAAATAGTAGCTTAAGTGCTCACACACGTCCATCTTCACATGGGTCAGGCAGTAGATCTCTCTCTCTCTCTCTCTCTCTCTCTCTCTCTCTCTCTCTCTTCTCTCTCTCTCTCTCTCTCTCTCTTCCAGGGAAAGCCTTATGTTGTCGTCTCTTAGTTCTAGAAGCTGGAGCCGTCGTATTCATCGGCAAGATAAAGGTATTATGTCCCACCCCTGCAGCAGGGAAGGAGCCTTGGCCACAGCGGGTCAGGAGCCGTGTGGCCACAGCAGGCAGGAGGCGCATGGCCAAGAAGAAAAGAGCACAGGTCTGTGGCCACCACCATCAACACCAGTAATATCGAAGTTCCCCCCGAATCGAAGACTTCCATTTTCTATACCGACGGAGAGCATGGTAGACTCGTCTTAATGTGTAGACCCAGACGCAAGCAATGTTATGATCATTAAGATCGTATATTCCTGATGATTAATGATTAATTCCATCCATAACTGGCATTTACCATGACAAAGACTCTTATGAGAGCATTAAAAGTGACTGTAATGACTTGTGATCATGAAATCAAACGACACACGAGTCGGAGTATGAGGGTAATGGAGGTTAGAAGAGAGGAAGACGAGTAAATTATGCACTTCTGCCATTTTCTAGTTACAACGGATCCAAAGGTTAGTCTAACCTCGTTCGATGGCCGGTCCTCGTCGAGGGACACGCTCATCCAGTCTTCTATCCGCTCCAGCGACGGAGGGGACGTACGTCAGCTACGTGCGAGACACAGACACACCTGGAAGTAAACAATGGGGTTACATAATTTATAGATATAAACAATAGGGGTACATAATTTATAGATATAAACAATAGGGGTACATAATTTATAGATATAAACAATGGGGGTACATAATTCATAGATATAAACAATGGGGGTACATAATTTATATCTATCTCAACACAGGGGCAGCAGTACATGTACCAGTGTGGTCCACTTGCCCTGGGGCTACTGCACATCTTACACAGAAGACATACATACAACCCACCTACATACAGCCCGTGCCAGTAATGGAACACCCGACCCGTGGAAGTAATGGAACACCTACGGCCCGTGCCAGTAATGGAACACCCGACCCGTGGAAGTAATGGAACACCCGACCCGTGGAAATAATGGAACACCTACGACCCGTGCCAGTAATGGAACACCCGACCCGTGGAAATAATGGAACACCCGACCCGTGCCAGTAATGGAACACCCGACCCGTGGAAATAATGGAACACCCGACCTGTGCCAGTAATGGAACACCCGACCTGTGCCAGTAATGGAACACCCGACCCGTGGAAATAATGGAACACCCGACCTGTGCCAGTAATGGAACACCCGACCGTGGAAATAATGGAACACCCGACCTGTGCCAGTAATGGAACACCTACGACCCGTGCCAGTAATGGAACACCCGACCTGTGCCAGTAATGGAACACCCGACCCGTGGAAATAATGGAACACCCGACCTGTGCCAGTAATGGAACACCTACGACCCGTGCCAGTAATGGAACACCCGACCCGTGCCATATCTTCACTTCTATCTTGCAGCAAGATTACTATCATCACTACCCATAATTCAATGGATGCCGTTCTGTTATTTCACCACAGAACTACCACCCCAAACTTGACTATGCTTGTGTTCAACCCTAACTACGAGAAAACATGCTATACTTCACTAGGCTTGTGTTCATCCTATGAGAAAACATGCTATACTTCACTAGGCTTGTGTTCAACCCTATGAGAAAACATGCTATACTTCACTAGGCTTGTGTTCACCCTATGAGAAAACATGCTATACTTCACTAGGCTTGTGTTCATCCTATGAGAAAACATGCTATACTTCACTAGGCTTGTGTTCATCCTATGAGAAAACATGCTATACTTCACTAGGCTTGTGTTCATCCTATGAGAAAACATGCTATACTTCACTAGGCTTGTGTTCATCCTATGAGAAAACATGCTATACTTCACTAGGCTTGTGTTCATCCTATGAGAAAACATGCTATACTTCAATAACATTGCTGTTAATCAAGAACGGTCAATCAAATCATACTATTAATCACTTCCCTCTCAACATTTGTCTGTTTCGTTGTAATCATCTGCGACAGCTAAATTATAAAGCTCATAGAGAAGGTATACAGGAGCGGTTCCCAAACGCGAGTGTGTCCCTTGGGGGGAGAGTCGCTGTAAGATCCCGGAGCGAAGGAGGAATCATTTTTGGGGTAAAAAAAAATGACAGAAAACAGTACAATCATAACCACAACACGAAATTGAAGAAATCACGAAGAGGAATTACGAAAATACAGACAAAATGTAAAAAAAAACAGCTGCGAATCAAAACCACAAACATATATTTTAAACACACGTTCGAAGACGCCTAAGTTATGGTTTCTGATGATGCCTGACGCACACACCCATCGCTCAGTAGCGAGCGACACTGGCGTCATGGAGAAGGTTGAGGTCTCAAGTCTTAGGGACAAAAGTCCATTTTTGCCTGCGTCTTAGACCCGTTAGAGCCGTGTTGGTGTGGTGCCGAGGCGGTTCGAGGAACTGCACGGGTCTTGGAATTGGAAATGCTGTCATTACCCCACCCAACCACCACCGTCCAAGGCCATATAGCCATACATCATTCCCAAAGAAAATGTCGCTTGTGCTCATTTTCATTCCCAAAGAAAATGTCGCTTGTGCTCATTTTCATTCCAGGAGAAAATGTCGCTTGTGCTCATTTTTCATTCCCAAAGAAAATGTCGCTTGTGCTCATTTTCATTCCCAAAGAAAATGTCGCTTGCGCTCATTTTCATTCCCAAAGAAAATGTCGCTTGTGCTCATTTTCATTCCAGGAGAAAATGTCGCTTGTGCTCATTTTTCATTCCCAAAGAAAATGTCGCTTGTGCTCATTTTCATTCCAGGAGAAAATGTCGCTTGTGCTCATTTTCATTCCAGGAGAAAATGTCGCTTGTGCTCATTTTTCATTCCCAAAGAAAATGTCGCTTGTGCTCATTTTTCATTCCCAAAGAAAATGTCGCTTGTGCTCTTTTAAAATGTTGGTAATTACGGGTCACGATTTTAAAAAAATGTTTTGAGAGATGCTTGGCCCACTGTGTCGTATATATGAACAATGTGCGTCATGTTATATGAACTTTATTACGAAAGTGAAAGATCAATTGAACATCTTACGGAAGTGAAGGATATCAGTTGAACATATTACGGAAGTGAAGGACCAATTGAACATCTTACGGAAGTGAAGGATCAATTGAACAACTTACGGAAGTGAAGGATATCAATTGAACATATTACGGAAGTGAAGGATCAATTGAACAACTTACGGAAGTGAAGGATATCAATTGAACATATTACGAAAGTGAAGGATCAATTGAACATCTTACGGAAGTGAAGGATCAATTGAACATCTCACGGAAGTGAAGGATATCAATTGAACATCTCACGGAAGTGAAGAATATCAATTGAACATCTCACGGAAGTGAAGGATATCAATTGAACATCTCACGGCTGTCAGTGATGAAGTAGCAATTTTATGACAACATTAAACGTCTCTGAGTTTATAAAATTGCCCAAAATATTGCAATTCACTCTCTCGAAAGTGGAGTTGGCTCGTAAAGCAAGATTCGCTATTGATCAATTCACTTACCCGAACTTTACGGGACATTTCACAAGAACGCTTTCAGAATAACAACATATTTGTGATCCAGATGGGTCACAGAGAGCTGAAACATGAAGTTCATCAGCCACTGACGCCAGACATTTGATCATAAACATTCAAATTACGGGATGAATGCATACGATTATGCAAATGAGGAGAGGCCGATGTGAAACCTTCACACAGCTGCTCACGTGTGAACCATTAGCTCAAAGCATTTGACTCAAGTCAAGCGGACAATGCGACCTCTGTAGCCTGATCTAATTGTAATCACATCAGCACATGATTACAAATGTAATCATATCAACCAACGTAATTATCTTAAGGGGCTTTTGCTCAGCCACTCCAGTCAAGGAGACATCTTAACCCACGAACGTAAACTGTCCTCATATATATCACTTCAAAATACCCTTTTAACACCCCCCCAGCGGCTTTTACCAATAATTATCAATTTTAACATGTGTTCGAACAGTGTTTCTCACGTTTCGAACTATATACGCCTCGTCTTGTCCGTAAAACCTAATTAACCCTAATTAACATAGGTCTTCCTGCGTAATCACATCAATGAATAAATCGCGAGCGAAACATTGCCATAAACCACCTTAATTAAACCTATTTGGATTCATTTACCTTAATTAACATAGGTCTTCCTGCGTAATCACATCAATGAATAAATCGCGAGCGAAACATTGCCATAAACCACCTTAATTAAACCTATTTGGATTCATTTACCCTAATTAACATAGGTCTTCCTGCGTAATCACATCAATGAATAAATCGCGAGCGAAACATTGCCATAAACCACCTTAATTAAACCTATTTGGATTCATTTACCCTAATTAACATAGGTCTTCCTGCGTAATCACATCAATGAATAAATCGCGAGCGAAACATTGCCATAAACCACCTTAAACCATTCTTCCAATCAAGACTCAAACAGACTCAAGATGGGTAATGGGTTGTTCGCTATACATCTTTAACGATCGTTAACTCGTAACGTTTCTTGAATACGATAAACCACCTCGGGAAGCAGTCAGTAGTAGTCACATGGGACTTTAAACCTAATGCCAAAGGAGAAAAAGATACATTAGCTTATAGGTAATGGGTTGTTCTCTCTACATCTTTAACGATCGTTAACTCGTGACGTCACATAAATACGATAAACCACCCTGGGAAGCAGTAGTCAATAGTCACACGGGACTTTAGACCTAATGACTCAGGAGAAAAAAGATACATTGGCTTAGTTCATAATCATACAACCATACACTCTATTATCTCTTCTTCACTTTGCTCTGGGAATCCTTCCTTTCCTCTCGTTTTTATTAATGTTCCAAAAGAAGGAACAGAGAAGGGGGCCAAGTGAGGATATTCCCTCAAAAGGCCGTCCTCTGTTCTTAACGCTACCTCGCTAACGCGGGAAATGGCGAATATGTAGGACAGAAAAAGATCATTGTCACCATAAAAATGTCTCGCCATTTTGAACATTTTACGGCCTAAATGTCTCGTCATTTGAACATTTTACAGCCTAAATGTCTCGCCATTTGAACATTTTACGGCCTAAATGTCTCGCCATTTGAACATTTTACGGCCTAAATGTCTCGCCATTTGAACATTTTACGGCCTAGATGTCTCGCCATTTGAACATTTTACGGCCAAAATGTCTCGCCATTTGAACATTTTACGGCCTAAATGTCTCGCCATTTGAACATTTTACGGCCTAAAATGTCTCGCCATTTGAACATTTTACAGCCCAAAAGAAATGTCTCGCCATTTGAACATTTTACGGCCCAAAAAAAATGTCTCGCCATTTGAACATTTTACGGCCTAAATGTCTCGCCATTTGAACATTTTACGGCCCAAAAGAAATGTCTCGCCATTTGAACATTTTACGGCCCAAAAGAAATGTCTCGCCATTTGAACCTTTTACGGCCCAAAAGAAATGTCTCGCCATTTGAACATTTTACGGCCCAAAAGAAATGTCTCGCCATTTGAACATTTTACGGCCCAAAAGAAATGTCTCGCCATTTGAACATTTTACAGCCCAAAAGAAATGTCTCGCCATTTGAACATTTTACGGCCCAAAAGAAATGTCTCGCCATTTGAACATTTTACGGCCCAAAAGAAATGTCTCGCCATTTGAACATTTTACGGCCCAAAAGAAATGTCTCGCCATTTGAACATTTTACGGCCCAAAAGAAATGTCTCGCCATTTGAACATTTTACGGCCCAAAAAGAAATGTCTCGCCATTTGAACATTTTACGGCCCAAAAGAAATGTCTCGCCATTTGAACATTTTACAGCCCAAAAGAAATGTCTCGCCATTTGAACTCTTTTACAGCCCAAAAGAAATGTCTCGCCATTTGAACATTTTACGGCCCAAAAGAAATGTCTCGCCATTTGAACATTTTACGGCCCAAAAGAAATGTCTCGCCATTTGAACATTTTACGGCCCAAAAAGAAATGACGAAATGTCTCTCATATACGATCGCCACATCCAAATTTTTTTTTTTGGAGGCTCCTGGATCTATTAACTTAGGGTTGTTAGGTCATTCAGCCATTAATCAGTCTCTATGGGGGTGGAAACTGTCGGTACAATTACCTAAAAAAGGAAAAAAAATATGGGGTGGAAACTGTCGGTACAATTAACTAAAAAAGAAAAAAAATATGGGGTGGAAACTGTCGGTACAATTAACTAAAAAAGGAAAAAAAATATGGGGTGGAAACTGTCGGTACAATTAACTAAAAAAGGAAAAAAAAATATTTAGTTGCTCAGCCTTGTGTCTTCATATCAGCCTTTTCACCTGCCACATTAATTCCTCAATACATTTTGGGCATTTATTACTTCCATTTCAGCGAGAATTTCTTAATACATTTTGAGCATTTATTACTTCCATTTCAGCGAGAATTCCTCAATACATTTTGGGCATTTATTTCTTCCATTTCAGCGAGAATTCCTCAATACATTTTGGGCATTTATTTCTTCCATTTCAGCGAGAATTTCTTAATACATTTTGAGCATTTATTTCTTCCATTTCAGTGAGAATTCCTCAATACATTTTGGGCATTTATTACTTCCATTTCAGCGAAAATTTCTTAATACATTTTGAGCATTTATTTCTTACATTTCAGCAAGAATTCCTCAATACATTTTGGGCATTTATTTCTTACATTTCAGCGAGAATTCCTCAATACATTTTGGGCATTTATTTCTTACATTTCAGCGAGGAAAGTGGGTAAGCATCCAGAAAAACACTGAAAGAGGATGAAATGATTAATGGCCGACCAGATCAGAAGCCTCGCCAACCCCAGAGAGATAGATAGAGATAGAGAGAGATAGATAGATAGATAGATAGATAGATAGAGAGAGAGAGAGAGAGAGAGAGAGAGAGAGAGAGAGAGAGAGAGAGGCGCTATGACGGTAGTGAACAAATGCCTCTTTTTTTTCTGGCCTTAAATAAATAAAATTATGAAAATAATAATACACACATGAAACTATTCTTTATCAAGCACCTGTATAGTATTTTGACCTGCTTTCGCTGATAAACATAACTGTAAAGTACTTTATCTTTACGATAAAGAAATTATTTGACCTGTTTTCGCTGATGACATACCTGTAAAGTACTTTATCTTTACGATAAAGAAAATATTTGACCTGTTTTCGCTGATAAACTGTAAAGTACTTTATCTTTACGATAAAGAAATTATTTGACCTGTTTTCGCTGATAACATAACTGTAAAGTACTTTATTTTTACGATAAAGAAATTATTTGACCTGCTTTCGCTGATAACATAACTGTAAAGTACTTTATCTTTACGATAAAGAAATTATTTGACCTGTTTTCGCTGATAACATAACTAAAAAACTTTATTTTTACGATAAAAAAAATTATTTATTAGCTACGATTTGGCAAAGGTGCTGACCATAGCAAATACGGCTCATAAAAACTTGTCAATGACATTATAATTACCTTTATCTATTTATGCAGCATGATACACCATTTAATTCCATTAAAACGACCATTAATTCATTTAAATCACGGGTTAAACGATGAATAAATGAATTAATTAATTATTAATGGGTTATGGTGGTGTCGCCAGCTGGTGGATGGCTCCTTAGGACATAGGTTGCACCACCTGCACGGTGCTAATGGCATCTATATGACGTCTATAATCTATCAAAATCATCTATATGACGTCTATAATCTATCAAAATCAGTATAGATAAATATAAATATATAAATAAATTAATATAAGGGTGGCACGAGAGAGTTAAATGAGCCAACGAGTCTTTAAACTTCAATATAAGCAATAATTACAAGACTTACTTGGGTTTACGAGGCCAATTACGTGATCAGTGGCAGAATGGGTTGCTCAGAAATGATTTTCATATATAAATGACCTCGATTTTCGTCGAATTCCTCTCGGTGATCTGCAATTATGTGTACACCGACTTGAGCGCCGCGGCCATGTTACATTGCAAGATACGAGCGTAAAATTAAGATTTTTCGCGGTATTTGAAATTATCCACTTCCCTGAGCCTACTAAAGGGATTAATTAAATATTTTATTAATGCCAAGTCCAGGGAATAATCTCGATATAAGAATTTCCTTTAAACCAATGGATTAGTCCCCAAAATAGTTTTTCTAGCAAATGTGGTTTTTGGGTCGTCTACTTACAATTGTTGTACTAGCACTAGTCAATGTGGTGCTATTGGCACCATAGTAATCCTATCCATTTTGGTACCACAAGCACCATAGTAATACTAGCTTCTGTGGTACCACTTTCCGCTATAAGTAATGTTTGCCGCTGTAGTCCCTATAACCGCTGTAGTCCACTATCTTGGACGTTAATGGTTGTTGTTCATTAATACTACCTGCTAAAGTACCATTAACCGCTACAATAATACTAGGTGCTTGGGGTTCCCTAACTACTGTGGAACTACAAACCACTAGAGCAATACTGATCGCTGTAATTACACCATCTGCTACAGTAATACTAACCCTGTAGAACTAGTTACAGCAGCAATACGAGCCACTGTAATAAAACCAGCCACTACAGTACCAATAGCCACTGTAATAAAACCAGCCACTACAGTACCAATAGCCACTGTAATAAAACCAGCCACTACAGTGACACTAACCACTGTAATAAAACCAGTCACTACAGTGCCACTAGACGCTGTAATAAAACCAGCCACTACAGTGCCACCAACCACTGTAATAAAACCAGCCACTACAGTGCCACTAACCGCTGAAATAAAAGACACCCGTCCACAAGAAAGGGGCTGAGGTAATTACCTCTTCCTCGTTCAGTGTCCACAACACAGTGTGAACGACTAGTTGTGTAGCAACAATTCTACCCCCTAACATGGAACTCTCCCCACGAGAGTAACCAGATATGAAGCAACTGATACTTCATCACGAAAACATGACCCCCAACACACACCCTCCCTTCTCCCCTGCAGTCCTGATCCACATTCTATGAAGCGTGGCTGACCTCACGTCTCCTCCATCAATCCCTAGCCTAGCCAATCTTAGTTTTACACCTGCGTGATACCTCTCCTCGCTGTCCATCAAGAACAGAGGCAGAACTCATGGACCAAAAGCATCACAGACATAAAGGGGTCAATGAAAACACTCTAGGTTTCAGATATACGCATCGAATAACCTCAGCCCACTGACAGGGGGTCTGGTACACCTCCTTCAGCAGTTCCACCTGGATAATGGCTCCTCTATTCCTCCAGCAGGAGCTGTTACGATGAAGCCTCTTCATCACCTGCCTCTTAGCAACATCACACAACCATGGCACCTCAGCAACACATCCTCCTCTTTGCAACACTGCCTCGGGACCTCAGCAACACATCCTCCTCTTGCAACACTGCCTCGGGACCTCAGCAACACATCCTCCTCTTGCAACACTGCCTCGGGACCTCAGCAACACATCCTCCTCTTGCAACACTGCCTTGGGACCTCAGCAACACATCCTCCTCTTGCAACACTGCTTCGGGACCTCAGCAACATCCTCTCCTAACTGAGGGACAACTATAGACTTCAGCAGCAACCTCTCTCTCTCCTGCAACGTAGCCTCAGGACCTTGGAGACATCTTCCTTCCTTCGTGCTGGACAACCTGTACGGACCTCAGCAAACACTACCTCCTGCAACACAATTTTAGGCCTAAACCTCAACCACTCTCTCCTTTGCAGGACAACCATGGACTCCAGCAACACCTCAATGTCATAATTAGGATCTCAGCAACAAACTCTCCCTTCTGCACCACAGTCTCAGGACCTCAGCAATGCCCCCCCTCCTTTCTGAAGGACAACAATGGACCTCAGCAACACTCCCTCCTCCTGGCAACTTTGCCTCAGGGACTGAGCAGTGTCTTCCTCTCTCCTGCAACACCTTCAGAAGACCAGTCAACGCATCACTTGAACCTAGCCTGTGAGGGGACTTACTGATAAAGCTTTATTGTTACCCATGTTTTCACTGTCCTAAACATTAGATAGGAACCACCCTGAGGGTTGAGAGCACCATTCTGAGTGGGGTGGAAGTCCTGAAGACTGAGCCAGTAGATTTAAAGAGACCATGGAATATTTCCCTTCTCTTAGCAGGTGTTTCTTCTCTCCTAACAGTAAACTTTACTAGCGATAAAACTTGGTCAGGAAGACGAGATAGGGTTAAGAAGTGTCTCTGCATTTGGTTGGATACTAGTGAACTTCTCTATATAGAAACTGATTAGGAAGGATTGTAGCCTCACTTGTAACCCCTAAACAGCGACAAGATGTCTTCCCCTAATCTCTCGCTTTGTGGGATGTGGTTAAAGAGATGTTTACAAATAATGAGATGCCTTCAAAAAATCTCTCTCAACTAGCCCCATAGATTTAAAATGTAATGATGTGGGCATTTTCATGTCATATGTAGCTAACATAAGCTCTGTCAAAAGAATTTCAAAACTGCTCCCCCTTTGTTATCAACAAATGTACAGTCACTATTTCTGAGCCACAGAAGGAGGGACTTTGTGTAATTTATACTAGGCAACCCATGAGTACTCTATCTTGACTTAAAAGGTTTTACGGCATGTGGTTATCATTAGACTCTGCCAAAGGACATCATAAAACTTGCATGGTTTGTACTTCTATCTAGCTAATTACCTCTCTCTCAGTACAGCTTCATCTCACAGAACTTAGCCTGAATACGAATCACTAAATTACCGAGCTGATAATGATAGACATGCCCACTAAGGAGTCCACTTAAGAAAAAGACCATTAACTTAGAAGAAAGACACAACCCTACTGAAGGGATGGAGGGTATCAGAAACACAGACACTGGATTTTCGGAGTACATTCTCGTTTACAAGCAGCATCAGAAAAAAATACAGGCTTTCAAAACCAATTAAAACTTGTTTCTACATCTTAATGTAAAATAGCTCAAATTAATTCCAATATTCTTTTTCCCCACACTCTTCACCTACCCTTTCATCCATGATAGGGACATGACTTTGCTTGTGCTATATCAGCAGAGAGAGAGAGAGAGAGAGAGAGAGAGAGAGAGAGAGAGAGAGAGAGAGAGAGAGAGAGAGAGAGAGAGAGAGAGAGAGAGAGAGAGAGAGAGGAGAGAGAGAGAGAGAGAGAGAGAGGAGAGAGAGAGAGAGAGAGAGAGAGAGAGAGAGAGAGAGAGAGAGAGAGAGAGAGAGAGAGAGAGTTTACACAAATTCTTGTGTAAAGAAAACTATGATGGTCCTCCTCACAGTCTTAAACACTGATACCACATACCCTCAAACTTCAAATTCATAATTTTGAACCCATAAATCTCAAACTATAGATAACAAAGACATAGTTCTGTCATTCTTGAAAAGTAATCATTGTATAATTGATCTACTAATGCATAATGGGTAACACTGTAATAGACATAAAATGCTTGTGTTTGTACTATGTTAAACCTTAATGAATATATAAAAGCACAAACTTACAGAATTTGGAGAGCTGTTAAAAGTAGAACAAGATTCATTATATATAACTGTAACAGGAGTTCAATCACAAGATGTGATAATTTCATGATCAGTGAATATCATGGTCCATTAAACTGATAAAATACAAAGAGGTCACACATAGAAACATCCCAAGAAACTCCCAACTCAATGTCTGAATACAACTGCTCTTAAACACTTATCTTTATCTATGAGATGGCAATGATCAGGGTATATTTTGGCCTACTGTAAAACAAAAAATAAAAGGGCACCTCATGTTACTGTTCTTATTGTTTGATACCATATGTAAAGTCAGTGAACATATTGTGTGCATAACAGCACTTGTATATGTTTGAGTATTCTCATTAAGGTGTGTTTTGTTCTGAAGGGTATCATTATTGTGTTACAATGACATTAACTTTATTACAAATTAGAAAATAAATTTACAAGGTTAAGAATTCACTTGACATTACAACCAAATGAAACATTTACAAGAGAAAACAAACAAATGAGAGTAATACTGTGTATCAGATTATCAAAATGCATCAAGATTTGGTACATAATCAGATTTGCCTATCGTCAAACACTAAATTACTGTCTTATGGTATTTACTTACAGATAATGTAACCTTATAAGCTATTGGGAATATCCAACTTTGTCATCTTAACAGGAAACTGAATTCCCAGGATAGGTCAATCAATCTGAGTATGTAGTTATTCATGAATCTAAACGGAAAGTCATTTTAGAGGCAGAGAGTATTCTACAATTAATACAGATCAACAATCACGAACTAGAGAGCAGGTAGATCTGTGCAACAAGCATAATACTTTATTCTTGCTCACTATGTTAGCCTACGTTCTTCCTCTTTGTTTGTACAGTCTTACATGTGTCTTTTTTTTAAATATACAAACATGCATAGGATATACCACTCCATCAATCCTCTAAATATCACAGTGGCTAGTTCTTTAGTCACTGTGAGAAAAAATAATGACTTCTGTATACTTCAGTATTCATGCAGCCTATCAGATGTACCCATTCACAGTAACATATCACATTCACACCAATCTGAAACAAAAGTGTGTAAACAATCTCAAGACCTGACTTTATGAATAGCTTTATAAAAATCACAGCACTTGTGGAAGACCATTGTGAATGAAGTTGGGTTTGAAAAATAGAAGCACTAATTTTTTAGCATACAAGCAAAGATCAAGTGATCCAGCTCTTCATTACTGACATTTGTCAGGTGTTTGTACAGATGAAAAACACTCAAAAATTTGTTATTTAACTCCTAGAAAGATATGATTTACTGTCTGTACCTCTAAACTTATGTCGCCTACCATTACTCATATAGAAAACAGTCATTTTGTTCATCTACTTCCTATGGGTAATGTTGTTAAGAATAAATGAGGATACATTATTGGGCTAAATTATCAGCCAATAGAGGTATAAACTCAGTCCAGAAAGGAGTGAATGAGGCATCACATGTAATGCAAAGGTAAGCATTTAAAGAATTGGTCTGATGCATACCTTTCATAATTTTCTTTTTACTTAAACTTGAGTAATATTTACATATACTGTCAGCATCAAGCGATAGGAAACCTTTCATGGGGACCCTACAGCTTTGAGACTGCACTCCATGCAGAAGCAGAAAAATGATGGAGCCCTCTGAAATGAGAAAGTCCAGGACAAGGCTTTACTCTCTTCTGTCCAATGATGATTAATCTCCTGCTGATGGCAACCAATGGCAGACAAAATCCAGTAATACACATTTCATTATCATATATAGCTCCAGGAGTCCTCTTAAGAGGGTTTGAGAAGCTCCAAGGATGTGCTACAGTCGGTAGTATGAAAATGATGCATACCTTTGGAGTCGGAAGTTCCTCAGTAAGATTGTACTCCCTATATCCGCTGAGAATGATATAACCTAGGACAAAAAAGGCATAAAATCTTATCAAAGTATGTCTTGCTCCAAAGGAGCCCATCATAACTGAAGTGTAACCTCAAAGTTGCAGGAGCCCTATGAAAGAGTTTCTTGCGTTCTATAATCAAAATTTGGTAAGTATCTGACCTAACACAGTCTCACTGTATATCACACATCAATCAAACTATTCAGCCAACACAATGACTTATGTTTGATGTCCCTGTAACCTCAAAACAAAATTTGTAAGAATGCTACAGAATTCAGAAGTTGACAAACTATGAAAAATTTTATTCACATATAGAAATGTCTCTTATACAGGTAAGGCTATTAATTTCTTTGGCTTATATAATACAGAAGCTGCATAATGACTAAACTGATGAAGTACAGTAAATCTCTGGTATACCAGAATATTCAATGGAAGACCTCTCCCACTAAATGTACATTTCCATTATCTTTACGGGAATCCTTTTAATGCCAGAAATAATATCTAATATACACTTAAGCATTATTATTACAATGTATGAATGAAACTAACTTCAGTACTGAAGATAATTTTACGAACTAAATGCAGTCGAAGGAGTGATTTTACCAATTTTGTGAGAAGAATTTCAACCCATTTGTGTATTTCTCAAATTGATTGTAAACATATTTTTTGTATTTTCGACAATTAGATATTTCTAGCATGAAAACTTTTTCTTTCTAGTTTCATTCTAGTTAAAAATCAAATCATAGGGGAAATTTTTCCTTGTCTTATCTTCCCTAAGAGCCTTTCTCTTATGATAAAAATCCCATCACACATTATTCTACCACACCAAGGCTAATCATAAACAGAATCCATGGACTGCAAAGCACCTTCAAAATATTAAATAGTCATTCTTATAAGGAATATCACGGGTATTATAATTAATATAGTAAAATCTAGCTTCATCTGTTCACAGTGGCCCTTACAAATATAAAAGTATGTAACCCTTACATTTACAGAGTTCTTACATTTACTGAAATTCTAAATATTTTCTTTGCACCAAAGTATTTTCCGTCAGTGCTTCTTTAACCAATTAAGAGGTTATAGGAGTCAATGGGGAGTACTGTAGTGGCACATAAATTCTTTTCATCTTGAGTAAAGCTAGTTCTAAAGTAGTTATAGGCATTACATCCTATATAATGTAACATTAAGAAAAAATTATATCAGCATTCTTAAAATTGTCTTATTAGCCATCATATAATATATAAAGATCTGGTCAAATTTCTACTTAAAATGCTTAAACTGTATTCATGTCATTTTTAAATGGAGATATCTGAGGTTAGAAGCTATCTATATACACTCTTATGAGCTGCACTATTTCAGGCTTAAAGTTATGCAGAGAAGTGGTCTGTTACTTTGATATGTATTTGCAACTCACAAGCGATAAAGTTTAATTTGTCCAACTTTTTGGATGGTTGTCAATTACCATTATACATGTGAAATTCCCCTACAGCTAACTCAGTACAGGTAACAAGCTTGTGTAATGGACCATTTTACACTTATCTACTCCATCTTGGAAAATTCTCTTCCATTACACTGATAGAAAAGCAGTGATAAAATAATGTCCAATACCGAACATGAGCAAAATGAAGGAGAGCAATCAACTGCTCGCCTGAAAAATCTATCATGTGAGCAAAGCTTGTAGAAAATAAAGTTCTAATAGAACCAATATATGATATTACAATGACTTTCAAATGATTTATCACCAGTGTCACAAAAGCATAATTGGATATCTGGGAGAATTCATATTTTACTTTAACACTGATGGCTGGCTTATAGTTGCATCTCTAAACTATAGGCAAACATATAAATGTTACCATTTCGGGCAAAGAGATGTGCATGAGCTTCTTTGTGTCTCTCATGTACAACTTTTTTCTGTGGTTACTCATCACTCATACCGAATTATTTTATCAAAATTTAAATCAGCTAAACAATGATCTCAAAGGCAACATTATGATACATTGAGAATTAAATCTTTAAAACCTGTGAAGAACACAGTCATTTTCCTTTGATTTAACAGGTGGCAATGTGTTCTCACACCTTTTCAAAGGTATGTGAGAACTACAAGTATTTAATGTTGGTAACCCAGAAACTTCATAAATCTTGCCAGTTTTCCTTTAATTTTTTTCTTTACATCTCTATGCTTCTTCCGTAACTTCTTCACTTGGGGTAATCTCTGTTGGTTTCTCCACAGTTGTATTAGGGGCAACATCATCAGGCGCAGCTAAAATCGAATTAAATACAAGATCAATAAAATCCTCTAAATGAATACTTATTCATATGCTAGTAAAAAACGTGACAACTGCTTGTATAATTTGTCAGTGATAAGGATGGGAAAAATGAAAGAGAATGAAAGAAAGAGGAGAGAATGAGAGAAGATAGAAGAGAAAAGAGAGAAATAATGGGAAGAGATGAGACATAGATAAATTGAGGAGAGAGAGAGAGAGAGAGGAGAGAGAGAGAGAGAGAGAGAGAGAGAGAGAGAGAGAGAGAGAGAGAGAGAGAGAATCATACAATACAGTGAGTGTGGCACATGGTAAACAATTTTTACTTAATTTTTGACAGCTTTCTTGCTTTCAAGTGTATAGTCTTTGTACTCATATCCATATATGAATAAAACCTTAAACATGATCATTTTGATTTTCTTTCTGCAAATATCAACTGAAAGGCTGAACTACAAGTATGAAAGTGGCAATTCTAAAAGAATAAAGGAAACAGCATTTAACTCTATCTATATCTTGGATGCCTGATCTCTCTGGAAACTTCCTTAAGGGGGAGGCCACAGCAAAAGCTCCATAACTTGTGAACACCACTGCTGCTTCTTAGCTGTCAGTGCCTCACTCTTAACAGGCCACTGGCATAGGGCAACTCTATGTCGGAAAAAAATAACTTTCTGGTTTATCTTGTTTATCGTAGCACATATTATGATCTGGATCTTGACAGGTAAAATACAAGGAGATTAAAGTGGAAGTCAGATAATGTATGATAAATTGGGCTATGATGTAATCTGCTGAAGAATAATCATTGCGACCTAAATTCCAAAGTTATATAATGTAGATGGATCTAAACTAAATAGAAATCCTCAACACTTTTTCCTAAATCATGAGAAGAAGCCTGTACATGAGCAAGACAAGCTCGTAGAAGTAAAGCTTCATGAAAATTATCCTCTTGAAATGAACTCACTAAGGATTTCTGAAGCAAATCAAAAAATGGTATATGCTGGTTATGTTAAAAAACCTTTCCAATCATGACAGTACAGTCAATAGAAAAGTGGCAGAACTAGTGCTAAAAATTACGGTAACATCAACAGAAGTATTTTCTCATAAGCAAAATCAAACTTTACCTTGCCCAAGCTGACTGGCTCCTTAAATTTGAGTACCCATGTTGGGGACAAGAATATGATGGGAGTCTAATGAATGTTAATTGTCTTTAAAAGCTGCCAGATCTAGACATGTTATACTGCTTAGAAAAAAGCTGTTTATCTGAAGTATGTTTTTCCAACCAGCCTTTTCACAGACGAGCAATGGCTAAACTCATATTTGTAAAAAAAAAAGTGAGGTATGAAAGTACACCATAACTGTGATACATCTGCAGAGAAAGCAAAGTCATTTAAAACTTATTCATAAGTAAGAGGGAAATGTTTGTCTCTCCCCTATCATCAAGATGTTTATGGTGATGCAGTCACTCACTTGGGTCTGCACCATTTGATGGCAAGACAGGTAATGGAGCTTCAGCAACCTCCACAGTTAAAAATCCATCAACATCCTCCAGTTGGCGGGATTCAAACATGACAGTAAGAGTGCGCTGTCCACCAATGATTGGTTTAACCATGAACTCGCACTTTGCTTCACCCCCAACAGGGATCACTCTGAAAACAATAGAAAAAAATATTAGCAATCTAAATAAGAGCATACAAGGTCTAGTATTCCACACCAGCTGTTTTGCTGTGAGTATTGCATATTTTTACAATTATCTGACACAAGATATCATGTTCAATAAATTATCTGCAGCTTACACTAGCATCTAATGTTTGGTCACCACTTTCGAAGAAACATACATTTCTGATAGTGAAGGTTTAGAGAGGGGCAATGAAGATGGTCTTTATAATAATAACAAAGAAGGAGTTACAGGGAAAGGTTAAGCATGAACCTAAGCAAGTAACTTGTTAGAAAAGATAACATACAGTAATTCTGTAACATACGAGTTATCAATGAATGGAATAAATGTCAATGCTAACAGTATACAGAGGTTTAATATGCTGTAGAAGAGTAAAGAAAATTCAAAAGAAGGGCCTTTGTGAACTACCACCCTGTAGTGTATAAAAAGGTAATCATAATTATATAATCATGTTTTACAACATGAGAAATACAATGAAAATGTGACTTGCATATCTAAATGTCTCAAAGCATCCCATGCAAGTTTCATTTCACTACTCCTATTATTCTTAAAATATTGGAGACGCAAGATTCTTAAACAGAAGACCACTACATTACAGGAAAATGTCAGAAACATGGAGGTATACCATTAATATTAAAAGGATTTCACTTTACCAGAAGCTGAGTACTAGCCTCATGCTTTCATCATTTTTAAAGAACATCATCTGCAAGCTTCATAATACCTGTCCAATACATGGCAGGAAAGCATCAGAAGCATAGACATACACCATCCACATTAAATTCAATTTTGTTTCACCAAATAAATGCCCAGCCTTTTTGATAACAGAT
The DNA here is from genome assembly GCF_036320965.1 of Panulirus ornatus. Classification (NCBI taxonomy): domain Eukaryota; kingdom Metazoa; phylum Arthropoda; class Malacostraca; order Decapoda; family Palinuridae; genus Panulirus; species Panulirus ornatus. The sequence goes on along the minus strand of NC_092240.1, from coordinate 51,298,108 downwards.
GAAGAGTATTCCAAAATGCAGGAAACTGAGCAGAGAAATATAAAATATGAGTAGTAGAATTTCATGCAGTTTCTCATATTTTTTTTTTATATTTTGTCTGCCTACTAAGTTTGTTTTAATATGCTATCTACTACAAACTCATTCCCATTATCTAGCAGAATGGTTTCTGCAGAATCTCCTCCACATATCTCTGTGCATTCTATTTTAACCATATTCACAACATTCACTATCTTCTCATCTCATTTTACCACCATCTACCTCCTCTTCTATTTGTCTTACTCATATACATGCAAGTTATTCTTCCAAAATCTAACCTTTGCATATGGCCATCCCACACCTGAACTTTTTCCTATGCCTTCCAATCATCTGATTTTTATACCATATCTTACCAACATCAACCTTTTTCACTCTTCTCACTCTGACTATTCCAACTCTATATTACAAAATAATCTATCTCTACTGCTTGCTCACTCTGTAATTCTATGACTGAAGACCCAAATATACTCCAATACATCGGAGAACACTCACCAAAGAATGCTTTCCAACGGAAGACACAATATTTGTACACTCACATTCCTTCCTTTCAGTGTATCAGAACAAACCAGTCTCTCTCTATTCTTTCATCTGCACTAAAACTGCTCCTTGAAACTTTAAAGCCTTCTCAAGCCTCTCATCATGCTCAACATAGGAAAATCTAGAATCATGAAGAATGAGCTACAAGAGTAAAGTTTTATCAAGTGCTATGTACAATAAGAAGACTGTATATTTGTGGACAGAATGCCAGTAGACCACATGTGGGTGAAACAGAATGCAAAGACAGTTACTTGAGTAAGAGGAGTGCAAACTGACAACCACTGAAGTGCTGGTTCACTATGCAGGCATCAATAAACCTCCCAATACCCAAGCAGGTAGTATTGGTAATGTGCCTCCCTGGTGGTAAGCTGCCTACCAACTACTATGTACAACTTCAGTACTAATTATCATCCACTCTGTTTCAAACTTTTTCTTCATACTTCCAATGCACTCTACAGTACCTAAGAGTTTACCTGATTCACTCATGCAAATAGTATCATGTGTCTAAAACTTCTGTAATAAATATTAGCTACATAGGCCAACAAACACTATTTCCTCTTCTCCTACAGTCTTAGGAACCAGAACTGACATACCTTTACACTTCTTACAACTTTTGATTCCAAAAGTGTTACAGTGGTATCAACCACCCTTGATGAATTAGTTCCCAAGTGCACTTTCGTGTAATAATCACATCATCAGGGATGATACAAGAAAGAAATATAAGTCAGGTGATATAAGACGAAGAGACGTAGCTAGGATGCCATTTGGTAAACACATGATTGTGAAGGTGATTGAACGTGTCTTTCTTTGTCTGTTTCCTGGTGCCACCTCGCTAACGTGGAAAACAGCAATCGTATGAAAAAAAGCTACAAGGATATACTTGTACAGTGAAACAGTACTTACTCCTTAAGCTTAATGAACTGCACGCGTGTTAGACCAGCACCCTGCACCATGAATCGTCCTTTAGTGAGTGCTACTGGTAGAGGATTTGTGAAAGATGCAGTACACTTAGTTTCTTGTCTCACCACCATTCCTTCCTCATGCTGTAGAACAAATCATCATGGTAAGACATCATGGTAAGTTGTCATGAAAATCAATGCTTTAAAGGATATGGAGTCATCCATACTTTATCTCTTCACAACTTCTTGCATTTACAGGAGCCATATTTGATCCTGCCCCGATGTAATATGAGTGGGATGCTACTCCACAGTCCACCCGACTACTGTTAAACAAAAAATCCACAGCCTATCTATCAATATCTCTGATCTCATATTTACCCTCCATCTGGGGGATAGCAATGCCAAGAAAGTCTTCATGTTGCCTTACTGAAACACTTTCCATGCATACTTCATCCCACTCACACATTTCATTTCTCCAGTACACTGCCACACAATGCCCTTCCAAAAAGCTATCAGTTTTCCCATCATTCCATTTTTCATTTACCTTACTCCTATATACTTTCATTACCATAGTGACACCTTTCACCACATTACCAAGCCCCTTAAAGGTAATCATCTTTAGCCATTTTATGACACTGTATCCCACATCTTTCCCTTTATCTAGCAAAAAACATTCAAATAGCTCATTTCAGTAACCTAATTCCTAAAATGTCTGTTCTCTTCCACATCCATGTCTCATACACATAGATTAGCATTGGCAAAACCATACTTGTCCTCAATCCCAATTACCCTCTTTACTTACAAGGCTCTCCCTTTTAATTCTCCTTTCAACTCATTCTCCAACCTCTTCCAACATTTCACCAATTATCCTAGCCCTGTTCTTCAGTTCAGCATTAATGATGTCTATATTTCATGACCCAACCTCCTAAACTTATGTTTTGAGTGTACTTATGAGTTTATGATGGTGGAAGAGCACAGATGTGAAATAAGCAAATTCAAAATGGAATGATCTCAAAATATGTTGGGAACACAAAAACTGATTTAGTGGGGAAGGCTGCGCAAGAAGCTGAAAACAAACATGGGTAGAAATGTCATGCATACACAGGGAAGCTTTGAATGAATGACCTCATAGCAAGCCCCCGTCTTGTGAACAAAAGGGGATATTATCCTTATGGTGGGGTCAATTACGCCCAACTGACTTTTATTTAGGTGTGTGGACACATTCTTGTTCACTAGAGGAACCATAATAACAGAAAAAATACCCCTAATACATCGTATAAAACTTAATCAAAAAAGACTTAAGAGGATGGCTGTTCTACTGCTCTGAAATATCAGTTATCAAGTTTTATGTATGTGAGTACTTAGCAGAAATTTATGAGAAATCTAAACCAAAATAGCAAACAATAACAATTCAACATTTACTCTCAATTATATACCATATGTGGAGCACCCACCTGAATTTTTATATCAGGCTTTTGGCTTTTATATTGACTTTTATTTAGGTGTGTGGACACATTCTTGTTCACTAAAGGAACACTAGTAACAGAAGAAATAATGCTAATACATCATATAAAACTTAATCAAAAAAGACTTAAGAGGATGGCTGTTCTACTGCTCTGAAATATCAGTTATCAAGTTTTACGTATGTGTGCACTCAGCAGAAATTTATGAGAAATCTAAAACAAAATAGCTAACAATAACAATTCAACATTTGCTCCCAATCATATACCATATGTGCAGCACCCACCTGAATCTTTATATCAGGCTTTCGGCAGCGGAAGTCATCCTGTGCAAAGTATTCAAAATCTGTCTGCTTAACCTTTGCAAGGCATGCAAGGTTGAAGGCACATTGATCAGCTAGCTTGCAGTAGTAATCACTATAGGTCACCTCTAGCACCACTGTCTCCTCTATAATATATAGAAAAAGAAAACATAATTTTTTGTGTTAGTGATAAAGTATACTTAAACAACTGAAGGTACTGAAAACTGGATATCAAAAATGCAGATGACAAGAACCTAGTAAATGTCAACAGTTTATCAATATATGCTTTGAAATTATATCATCCAAGCAAGACATGCTGAAACAAAGTAAAAATGGTTGCATGTGTGAAATATTCACTGTACAATTAGATGGAGCACGTATTAAAAATGGATTATGGTTGGTACAGGAATATTTCTTAAGTCTTAACTAAGTTTACATAGCAAACATGCTTCAAGATTCAAACATGTTGAGTAGTTAGTAATATGGCCACTCTAACTAATCCACCAAAAAGTGCTACTACAGCCTGTAGCTGTAGATAAACCACACCTACTACAGCCTGTAGCTGTAGATAAACCAGTCATGGCCTACAGAAAACCAAAACATTTTCTTACACTTCATCTCCAATCAAAGGCTGTGTGCTCTCAATGTTACACTACTAATTTCTACCTTCATTAATGCTCTGGTACACTGATATGCATTCTCCTGAATACTTATGGCAGAGTACAGTGAACATCACATGCATTTATGCCTATGAATTTACTCAAAAATCAAATTTTGGATCTAGAAACAACATTATGACTTGAAGTGTCTGCTAATTTTTTTCTCTCATGTTTATGGCCATACCTTGCACCTGAGGTTTATAATGACTTCTACCTCACACCAGCAACAAAATGATCTCTCTTCAACATGTAGCACTGTTCACTTGTATGCTTGTGATGCCACTTTACAAACTTTAACCCACCTTAAAAAATAATTTTCTTTTTCATAATGACCACATCTCTGTTCATTCAGGTCATATGCAATATCTCAGAAAGAATGTCACTTATTGCCCTTTGTTCAAATTCAAATTAGCAAAATTCATCCCTACAACAGTGTAATCATGTTGGACATAACCCCTTTCACCACTCCATCCTGAATAACCCACTAAATGAGCATCACAAAATGTGCCACCCACACCCTATGGTTTTTGTATTGGTGCTGCTGTAATTATTTCTCCTGTGAGCCACTATTTCATTTCTCATCAGGTCTTATTCATCCAAGTATGGAGTACTGCTCTCATATTAGGTGTGGTCCTTCCTCCACAGCTTTATTAGCCAAATAGGAATCAAAAGCCTTCCATCTCATTAGTTCTCCAAGCAGCATCTCTCTCCAACCAACCCTCTCTGTCTGCCAAGATAATGCTGCCCTACCCCTTTTGCAAGGGTATCATTTTGGCCACTGCTCACATCAGCTGTCTGGCTTCTGCATCTCACAGTTTCTGGAAGGAGACCACCTGTGCAAGGCTTGATCATTATGATACCCCTGTTTCTTGCTAGGAACAGTGAACTTTCTAATCCCACCCTATAAACTCTGGGGCGATATTTTTTCTTAAACACTTTTTAAGTTTATCTTTCAGCACCCTGCAAATTTCGTCATCACCCTTAATAATTCTGCTCTCCAAGTCTCCAAACTTGTCTAGCTGTGCTTTACTTGATAATGTGCTTCTGATTCTTTTCCAATCTTCCATGCTTCTTCTTCCTTTATCTTGCAGTGCTCATTTCTTGCTCTCTTAAATTTTTCATACGCTGGCTGGCGATGGTGTGATCTACATTGTTCCTATACTAAAACTCAATTTTCTGGCTTTTAACATTCTTATTGAACAGTGCCTCTTTCTTTTTCAACCTTTTCCCTCTATCTGCAATCAATGGTACCCTTGTTCTGAATTCTTTCCTAAGATTTCACAGAACGTTCTTAGCTCTGGTTTACGCTCCTGTTATAGAACTTATCTTCCTAATCCATGTTCTAAAGTACTAGATTGTCTGTATGTAGTTGCCATGGTTTTATTTCTTCTTTTGACCCTGTCCTCCCTCTGATCTCCCTCTTGTGTAATGGATTTGATATGTTCTATTCCTATGCTACTGTGTGTAAAGACAAGGTCTAGCAAAGATCAGCTCCCCTTCGTTCTTGTATGCTCCATGATGTGCAGATTCACACACTTTTGTATAAGACTAAGAACTTGTGCCTTCTTAGCTCTATCTCCAAAAGAGTCTTGGTTTTCCCAGAACATTTCTATTTAATTGAAACACCTCATTTTCAGGGCTGCAGGGAGAGAAATAAGGAAAGAATGTATGGAATGGCGTATGTAGGGGAAGCATGTAAGGACAAGGATAAGTGGAGACTCTTTTGCCAAGGCCACCCCCTTGATGGAAGTTCCTGTAAGGAAAGGGCATCAGAGACACAGACAGATAGATAGATAGATAGATAGATATCACTTCAAGGAAGGAATGTTCTGTTGCCTCCTTCACTGTTCTGATTGTTCCTTTATTGTTATCTATGAGTATTTGTCCTGAGTATCTGCAGTTTCTTTGTGTGTTGTAAACTAATAGCACCATGATACCTTCCTTCCTGTAGTGATTTTGAATGTGCTATGCACTGCTAATACCTGCAATTTAATGGACTCCTTTAGTGAGAGGGTTGATTCCCTATCTTTTATCTTCTTTGAGTCCCTTTGTTATCCGTACCCTTCTAGGCAAATTAGGCTAGACTTTAGCTGCTTTGTGAGTTTCGTTTCTTCTGATTTGGTCTTTGAACTCTAAGCCTTCTTTTAACAATAGCCCATCTATACTGGTATACAATATCTTCAGCCTTCCTGAGTTAACAGATAGGGTAGACATTGCATGATATGACTGGATGAAAGCCAATACTGAAAAGACGAAGGTCCTTATCCCTTTAGGTGCTATGGACATTAATCTGTTCTTGTGTAGCATAGGGTAGCTCATGTAGAAAAATGTCAAGTAACTGTATGATTCAATAACAACAAACTGATAGTTGCTTACAGTACCCTCATTTCTCATAAAAAAAAAGAAAAAGAAAATCACAGACAAGGTAAAGCGAATGAATGGGGGATATGTGGGTATGAACAGCTTAAGTGAGATGTAGAACAGCAACACAGGATTATGGTTACCCATACAATGTGAGCAATCTATTAATTTACCGTGCTATTTAATCTTATTAGCAGCTCTTACAATCCCTTGATAATTTTAAGTAAACTACAGTGATAGTGAATTTTAAACTGTGGCACTTACTTGTGTATGGCTTGATATTTAGTTCTTGCTTATGCTTCTTAACCAAGTCCTTAGTGGCACCAGTGTATAGCATTGTGTCTGCTCGCAGTATTACTTCCACATCATATTCATTGTGACTTTTGTTGTGTATTATCACTGAAGACCTGAAGCCGAACAATGATGTAGACTTGTTCTGAGAAACCTTGATTGATTTATCTCACAAATGCCAATGGGGATATATAGCTTTGCAGGTAAATCCTTCATTAATTTAATGTTCATGCAGGAGTGATTAAGAAAAGTTGAGGGCCTTCTTAGTTTACTGTAATTTTCAAAAGGTAAAAATCATTTGTTCCAAGGGAAAACAACTTTCCTAATATCTAATGGAATGAAAATATGAAAAATCAGTAATGAACAAGGGAAGTTTTTCTGAACCTAGGTGGAATGATTCAAGACTTTTATAGGTTTAATGTCGTGATAAGCCAAAGAATAACAGCATATGGTCCTAAACCAACATAAATGACCCTAATACTACTTTTATAATTAGATCTGTAGTAAGTATATAAACAAAGATATCCCAAGTTTGCCTACATAAAATTTTAGGTAGGTGGAGGTGTTCTGTCCTCTCTGAAGGAGAGACACTGGGAAGGATGTTGCCTTGCAACTCAAAGATAAAGTATTATTGAAGCCAAGCTGTTCACCAGACAACACCTTCACACTCAAGAGCCCAGTGAAATACTGACAATCAGAGAAATGATCATAAGCATAAAACAAATTAGATAGTACTACATATGTGTTTGACCCAAAGCTAATCTTTATAAACTCATGCATCAGTGCAAAACTTGCCTCCCTTCACTGTTTTTTTTTTTTTTTTTTTATATAATCTCCATTTCTTTGGGCATCCATGGAATTAGATATGACCATTCTGGTATATGCTGGTGACAATGACCTAATACTGAGGTGGTACAACTTGATGTGAATTTTGGAAATGTGATGAATTTTATTTCTATATTCACTGAATATGTACTAAACAACTGATGATCATTTGTTTATGGTGGTTTTGGAAGTCACCCCCCCAAGTCATCTTCTGGGTTGACAATTGATTATGAAGTCTTATCTGGTCATGGTGTTAGACCTGTAATTCTCTCAAGTCACCATCAAATTCATATGGAAAGCATAAATGACCGAAAGTTTAAGAGGTTTGATGAACCTGTTCACAACATAATGAAGAGTTTATGATACATAAGGTACTTGAGCACAGTGTTACGGTACATTATGCATATAAATTATCAATTACTAGAAGTACGATGTTTTATGTAGCATCATCAAAATCTCTTTTTGTACTTACCTGAAGGGTTGCCCAATAATTATGTCATCATTCAGCTGGAAATCAAACTCAACATCTTCAAGCTCCTCATTAAGGTAGTATCTGGCAAAAACATTTTCACACATCCTGAGAGCATTGCGCATCACATTACGCTCCTCTTTTGATTCTGTTAAGGTGGATAAAGAAAGATTAGATCCAAGATATTTTCATATCTGTGTTTAGAGAATTTTTTCCTGTCCAGTGTGAAGTGGCTGTGAGCCATTAGTTCATATGAACCTGAACATTGAAGTCTGAAAATCATCTCAGAAGTTGTATTTGGACCATTTGTTAAAAAGAGTTGTGCATAATACCCCACATTTCTTGACCTTTCATAAAACTTGCTTCTCCACTTGTTAGCCCTAGAAATAGAACTAGTGAGTCACTTCTGAAAGTATCTACTCCTGTGACACTATCTGTCTGTTAGTTATAAACATACACCTGTGAGCTAAAAAAAATCAACAAATATCCTCCACCAGTTTCAAAGATCAAATGATGCTTGAGATTTCAAGAAGTTGTATTCTCAACATTAAGATTTCTCTTTTATTTTATTTGGCTATGCAATTTTTCAAGGGCTTCGTCATGATGACATCTATTTAACACAGTCAATCAAAAAAGGTTACGGAAAGATTAGTTGCATATACAAAAATATTCAAGGAAACCTTAGTTTCATAAAACATCTGTGTACTGTCAATAAGGAGAATGGAGATAACATGTAGATTTCTTGTTTCTGACAACTCAAAGTATAATATAACAAAAAAAAAAAATACAAAAAAGGCATCCTGAGATAAGGATCCTTTATAAGGTAATAAAAGGTACTAAAATTGAAAATTAAACAAGTTTTGAAATTAATTACCATACTTCACTGCTATGCTCTACTTTTGACCCAGAATCAGCATTAAAGGACAGGTACACCATCACACTGATTTGCCTACTTTTGACTCCCAGTCAGCATTAAAAGGAGATATATCATCACAAAGATAATATGAGAAAAATCAAATGAGAGGATTATAAAGATTAAAAGCATTACTGTCCAGTACCCCTGATTCTACAACGAATTACATTTCCATCGACTTTAGGGTAATGTTCTGCAAAGAAATAATTAAGGACATCACTGAATCAAGGTTAATGGCTATTCTTCCTGCTGATGCTGTCCACTATATGTATGAGTAGGGCTAGATGGGATGTTTGTGTGGCAGGTGTGAAGTGACAACCTGCTTATGATCAAAAATAAAATTTTCAGAGCATAAAGCTTTTATCATCTATTACTAGGTGCATATTTTGCTGAAATGACAGGAAAACATTACCTGGTATGTTCATCTTATTCTAAGGTCCTTACTCATCAGTATATAACTTTCAATCATCTATTCAGACACCTAAATTAACCAAAGTATCTACAACAGGTGACTTGGATAAATTACTGGACTAACTGAAAGTGGATGACAGGTCATTAGGTACGATCAAAGTGCAGTTATCAAGATGTGAAGAGTTAGAAAAAGGAAAAAAACACTGACACAAAGATAAAATTGTTATGAGTTGAGACTGATGAAATACAGTACCTTCAGCATATTTGTACAGATGAGTAACATCCTCACGCATGTACCTGCCCACTGCCTTTGTACTCACGAACTGACCAATCCTGCAAGTAAGTCCAGAAGAAGTGAGAATTATAAATACTTTAAAATATGGCTTTATTTGCATTAAGGTATCAGCTTTCCAAATCTATCTTAAGATAAAAGTCACAAACAGTAATTTCCCCACATTCTTATGATCAAAAGAATGAAGTTCATTGATTAAACAGCAGCGAAAAATAGTTACACGTCAGTCTTCTTTCCTAAAAGCTTCATGGGCTGGGAGGGTCCACGGTACTTCCACAACAGCTTGTCAGCGTTCACCTCAGCATAGACAAATGGGACATCATATGGACGTAGGATTTTACCATTTTTTATGGCTGCCAACGATGCTGGCCCACAGCGATACTGACCTGCATGTATGAAGAGAGCATTAAGCCCTTTCAAAATATATTTTTTCTCACTTTCTTACATAGCATCCCGTCTTCTCTATCAATCTATACCTATGACACTTGTTCCCCCTGGGAACTCTCATCAAAGGGTGGCCATGGCAAAAGACTCTCCACTTATCCTTGTCCTTACATGCCTCCCTCACATCCACCATTCCACACATTCTTCCACTATTTCTCTCCCTTCAGTATTTCTCCACTATTTCCCATGTCACAGGTGGTCTTCCACTTACATCAACCCCTTTACTTGTACTTTAATGGTGCTATCATACACTCTCCTTGTAAACTCCCAGTCTTGCATTCTTTCCACACGCCCAAACCATCTCGAAGCACTACATTTCATCCAGTCTAACACTCCACAATTCACTCCCTTTGCATTCCTTGCGATTCCACATCTCTGATACACCCTTTCATTTCTTTCTTCATTCCATCTAGTCACACCACATGCTCTTTTCAAATAGCTCATTTCCACAACCTGGATTCTTGATCTCTGTGATTAATTCCATGTCTATGTTTCAGCTACACAGGTCAGGGTTAGGACTAAGCAGTCCCTTAATTGTCTCTTCACTTCCATACTGACAACTCTACCCTTCATTATTCTATTATGGGATCCAATGACTCTTCTATCCTGTACAGCTCTCTCCTTTATCTCTCCTTCCATATCACCACAGTAACCCAAGACAGCTCTAACATACTTAAATTCACACACTTCTTCCACTCTTCCCCCCATATCCATTGGACAATTTAGTACAGTATCTCCTTTCACTCTATATGGTTTTATAAAATCTATACTTTCATTGTGTCCTTTCAAACACCATTACTTTACTTTTACATGCATTTACCTTCAATAGCCTATAATTATACATAAAACACATCTAAAACCTTCACTTTAAGCAAACAACACAGTATCATCCGCAAACAGGATTGCCACTAGCCACCATATCTCACTGCAACACTCCATCTCTGCACCCCTTTCCCTAGTTTTGCTTTCAACTCTCTTATCACTCTCTTTCCACATCCAGGCCTCACAAAACTTTCAAAGGTTTACCCCAGACACTTCACACGCCCTGGTTCAATCCATTGACAGCATGTCCACCCCGGTATATCACAACGTTCCAATTCACTCTATTCCTTGCATGCCTTTCACCCTCCTGTATGTTCAGGCCCAGATCGCTCAAAATCATTTTCACTCCATCTTTCCACCTCCAATTTGGTCTCCCACTTCTCCTCGTTCCCTCCACCTCTGAGACACATATCCTCTTTGTCAATCTTTCCTCACTCGTTCTCTCCATGTGACCAAACCATTTCAATACACCCTCTTCTGCTCTCTCAACCACACTCTTTTCATTACCACATATCTCTCTCACCCTTTCATTACTTTCTCGATGAAACCACCTCACACCACATATTGTCCTCAAACTTCTACACTCCTCCGCACAACCCTATCTGTAGCCCATGCCTCACAACCATATAAACGTGTTGGAACCACTATTCCTTCAAACATACATTTTTGCTCTCTGAGATAATGTTCTCGCCTTCCACACATTCTTCAACGCTCCCAGAACCTTCACCCCCTCCCCCACCCTGTGACTCACTTTTGCTTACATGGTTCCATCTGCTGCTAAATCCACTCCCAGATATCTGAAACACCTCACTTCCTCCAGTTTTTTTTCATTCAAACTTACTTCCCATAGATAGAGTTGATAGAGATGCTTTGTGGAAGGTATTAAGAGTATATGGCGTGGGAGGTAAGTTGCTAGAAGCAGTAAAAAGTTTTTATCGAGGATGTAAGGCATGTGTATGAGCAGGAAGAGAGGAAAGTGATTGGTTCCCAGTGAATGTCAGTTTGTGGCAGGGGTGTGTGATGTCTCCATGGTTGTCTAACTTGTTTATGGATGGGGTTGTTCGGGAGGTAAAAGTATGCAGTCTGTTGTGAATGAGAGGCCTTGGGAAGTGTCAGCTGTTGTTCGTTGATGATACAGCACTGGTGGCTGATTCGGGTGAGAAATTGCAGAAGTTGGTGACTGAGTTTGGTAAAGTGTGTGAAAGAAGAAAGCTGAGAGTAAATGTAAATAAGAGCAAGGTTTATTAGGTACAGTAGGGTTGAGGGACAAGTCAATTGGGAGGTAAGTTTGAATGGAGAAAAACTAAAGGAAGTGAAGTGTTTTAGATATCTGGGAGTGGATTTGGCAGCGGATGGAACCATGGAAGCGGAAGTGAGTTAAAGGGTAGGGGAAGGGGGCAAAGGTTCTGGGAGCACTGAAGAATGTGTGGAAGGCGAGAACATTATCTCGGAAAGCAAAAATGGGTATGTTTGAAGGAATAGTGGTTCCATCAATGTTATATGGTTATGAGGCATGGGCTATAGATAGGGTTGTGCGGAGGACGGTGGATGTGTTGGAAATGAGATGTTTGAGGACAATATGTGGTGTGGGGTGGTTTCATCGAGAAAGTAATGAAAGGGTGAGTGAGAAGTGTGGTAATAAAAAGAGTGTGGTTGAGAGAGCAAAAGAGGGTATATTGAAATGGTTTGGTCACATGGAGAGAATGAGTGAGGAAAGATGACATCACTCAGCCCTGCCTCACACCTACATATCCTAAAACTTTAGCTTAGCTCTCCATCCACTCTTATATATGCATTTGCTCCTCTATGGAAGGCTTTCACACCATCCACCAGTTGTCCCCCTATGCCATATATCCTTAACACATCCCATACGCTCTCTCCAGATCCATTAAAGCTGCATACTACTTTTTACCTTTTGCTAAATACTTTTCCACAGTCATCTCTACTTCAAAAATCTGATCCACACATCCCCTACCTTTCCTAAAACCCCCTTGTTCTTCACTTATTCTGCATTCAGTCACTTGCAGTGTTCTTCACTTATTCTGCATTCAGTCACTTCCATCACTCTGTTAATTAATATTCTTAAATACACTTTTCCTTGTATACTTTCATTTTTTTTCTTTTATACTATTCGCCATTTCCCACATTAGCAAGGTAGCGTTAAGAACAGAGGACTGAGCCTTTGAGGGAATATCCTCTCTTGGCCCCCTTCTCCGTTCCTTTTTTGGGAAAATTAAAAATGAGAGGGGAGGATTTCCAGCCCCCCCGCTCTCTTCACTTTTAGTCACCTTCTACGACATGCAGGGAATATATGGGAAGTATTCTTTCTCCCCATCCCCTATACTTAAGAGACTTATTCCCCTACAATTGCTACATACATCCTCAGCAACTTTTCCTATGAATAAGGGAACAATAATTGCTTTCACCCAATCCTCAGGCATAACCCTCTGTTTCCATGCTAAATTACATATAAGATGCATCCACTCTGGTATACCATGCTTCTTTTCCATACTTTAGCATTTTAACTTTATCTTAGCAGCACTATTTTTGCGTGATGCCTAAAGGAAATATACTTTGAAGTTATGATAAAGGTTTTATATCTCACTGAAAATTTTGCAATTCTGTAAATTCACTATTCTTAATTCATCAAACATATTCTTTCATGAGTATTTAACTTCCGTTACTTCTTGCCTAAGATGTATATCTTGGGCCAGATACACTGCACTTTGGATATCCAACAGCCTTATTGTCGATGGGCCATCTGTGATAAATGAAAATTCTTTGCACTTAGAAAACCTTCACTGGATGAGTGAATATATGATGGTTTCAAAAAAATTATACTTTATGTTAAACATAGGAAGTAGTACAAAGTTGCAGTGTACTAAAACATTAAAGATCATAATAAAATTTTGGTAAGGTCTTCCTGTCTAGTGAAATATATCAAGACTGTTGCAGTATATACATAATATTTTGGTAAGTCTTTAAGATTTTATTCTAGGAACTAAAAAGGCACTATCTATCTATCTATAACTCCAACAGACTCATTCCCTCTGGAAACTCTCATCAAGGGAATGGGCAAGGCAAAAGACACTCCACTTATCCCTGTCCTTACATGCCTCCCTCACATACATCATTCCATGCATTCTTCCACCATTCCTCTCCCTCCGGTACTCTACTTCCCCATGTCACAGGAGGTCTTCCTCTCATATCAACCCCTTTAATCATACTCTTCTTTCAAACTCCCTATCTTGCATGCTTTCCTTCTGCATAAACCTAAAAGGTACCCCTCCAGCAATGTAATAGCTGGTCCAACCCATGTATAATAATCAAGCACTATCATATCAGACTGGTATACATTAGCTTTTAATCAGATTAGGGTGTGCATGTGTGTGCTTGTATGTTAACTAGCTTATCATAAGGAATTATTTACTTAAGCAGCTAAGAAATACAGTATTATAACTTAAGATGCAAACAGGAGACTCACCATCACTCTCTTCTTGTGGTGTGGCATCAATGACTTGCCAGCCACCGAACTCTGGGCCTATATCATCTCTAGTCATCCATACCTCATTCCAAACGTGGAAATTCCACACAGAATCAGAAATGAGACGTTTAATTGGCTCTCCCTCATCATCAACGAAATAATCAATGGTGAGGGAAGCTTGAGTGTCATGGGCAGAGGAGAAGTTAGTAATGGAGCGGCAGGGGATTCCAATGGCCCTGCAAGCTGAGGTGACTACACCAGAGAACACCCAGCACTGCCCATACTTTACAGACTCCTTTTTCTTGTAGAACTCCTGAAGAATGAGTTGAGAACCACCCCATTTTGTTGGAGAACAACCACCACTGTAGTCACCACTCCAGTTTCCCACCAGAATACCACTGTCATCAGGGGAGTTGACCTGTATGGTAAATAATCTGAGTTAGATAAAATTTGTCAATTCATTTTCAAGGGGAAAAAAAAAATGATGTAACCTTAAGTGCACTGACATATCCAGCAACACAGCAAGTGATGTAGACGACATCAAGATAAGAGATGATTTATATGTGCAACAACTAATAAATAATGTACACATGTTCAGAAAATATTGCAACTGATGTCATCTAATTTTTGTTACAATATAATCCTTTACTGTGTATAGTTCCTACCATTTAGCTGATTATATACATTAAAAAAACTACATGTCAACAAACCCCAGCAGATATGGCTCGAGTCACTTTGATGGGGTCGCTTCTGTGGGCAGCAGACATCTTGCAAATCTTAGTTAGTACATAGAGTACACATTCCAGCACATTCTCTTCAAATTGGGCAAAATTCCAAGGACAGGGTCTGAGGCTTGTAGAAGTACCTCGCCATATGAGCCCTGAATCATTAAGTACATATTCCTGCTTCTCTGCCTCACCCTCCAGATACACTGGATCATCTGCCATGTAAGATTATTTATTACTTTCAGACAAAGATCAATCTGGGATTCTGTATGTGGAATGCATTATGATATGACAGTTTAGTGGGCATCTGTGCTGTTATCTTGATGAATTTCTTGAAGTAAAATATGAATAAATGGATAACATGACATCCTAATTCAAGATGATGCAATGCACAGTAAGTATACTGTAGTCTTTACATATATAGCATTCAGGACAAGCTCCTCTTAAGTCACTGTTACTGCACTGAAAAAAGTCACCTTATGGCATTACAATGCCATACATCAAGCATGGGATAACTGTAAAAACTTTTCTAAATGGTAAACAAGGGAGCAAATGCAAAAAATCAATAATGGAAACTTGTCTCTAATATTTCAACTACACAGGAGCACATACAAGTGACCAATAAAGGAAAATCTTTACCGTTCAGCATTTCACTACCCTAAAATCTCCTGTATCAAAAATTTCTACTATATCCCAATACAAATTCATATTGCACTAAATGGTGCCCAACTCTATCTAGCACAGTTCATGATTAATATTTAGATATCAAGGTGAAAAAAGAGCATTTCAAGGTTTTGGGCTGATTTTGAAGCAGGAAAAGCTGTTGTTAAGTAGTTTCAAACTTATAGCTTAGTGTTCAAAAATTGCCCATTGAAATATCCATTGGGGAATTTTCTTGTAACTAGCACAATCTTGTGGCAGTACCAAGGTTGATTAAATGTTTCCTGGAGATGATCACTGAAAGTGCCTATACAATGGTGAAAACAAAAACGAAATCGTTTGAGCATTGACTACTGTTGTACAGTGCATACATTAGTGATGTGACTGACAATTTAGTAAAATCTCAGACTAAAACCTTGCAGAGTAAAGCAAGACGTTACCTGCAATTCTAAGGGTCTACATGCTAAGAAAGCCACTAAAATCATATCTATGATACATTCAGTACAACATAATGTATCTCTTCATGAAAAAAAGTTAAAGTGTGAATTTATATCAAATATCTCATTTATGTTACCTTGACACCAGGGGTTGAAGAGAATAAAGAAGGTATTTTTGCATGGATAATTGTGGGTCTTGTCATCTGACTGGACATCTGCTTCAAGGTTCCACTCCCCAACAATAGCCGTGCAGGATGTTTTAACCTGTATATGATATATTCGGTTTTATATATTGCACTGAAAAATTCTGGAACACAGTTCTTATAATCCACACCGACTTGTGTTTAAGTTGAATGTTAAAAAGATCTGTCAAATTCATAATAATAATAATCTGAGAAAATCAAAAGCATTTCATTTGCCGACACTTTATCGAAAAATCATCTTTAAATACCTAACAAAGTTTAGTGAAGTTCATAACTTTTATCATCTACAAACCACTACATTCTTTAGACAGGCTTATGAAAATACATTAGAAAAAATCTACTAACTCAACATCTGCAGCAAACCACTGTTAAAAGAGTGAAGTACCGTGAGTGTGATGGATCCTTCTGAAGAGTCTGATATACAAGCTGACCATCCATTGTATGGGTCTGCACCAACGCTTACACCTACCAGGGTCTGGTTCCCAAAACTAGGGCTCTTGGCATCTAGGAAAAAAAAATATTAAAAAAAGAAGTGTCAATGGATACTTTTTCACATAGTGATAAATGAATCAACAGACATATGATGATTCTTTGAGACTGACCGAGTTCAGGGATGTCATACATCTCCCTAGAACATAAATAATTAGAATATGATATCTTTATAAATAAAAAAATACATGCTAGTAAGCAAATTATCTCTGGTACAAGCATTAAGATGAAAGAAATTATTTCTTTATGGCCAAGTTACAGAAAGCATTCACCTAAATTGCTAAGCACGCAAGGGAAACATTAACTGAATTTACAAAATCACAAGTTGAAATCCAATTTGAATAAAATCCCACTGAGCTAAAAGTCAAATTTTTTTTTTTTTTTTTTTTATACTTTGTCGCTGTCTCCCGCGTTTGCGAGGTAGCGCAAGGAAACAGACGAAAGAAATGGCCCCCCCCCCCATACACATGTACATACACACGTCCACAC
Organism: Panulirus ornatus; assembly: GCF_036320965.1. NCBI lineage: Eukaryota > Metazoa > Arthropoda > Malacostraca > Decapoda > Palinuridae > Panulirus > Panulirus ornatus. The sequence goes on along the minus strand of NC_092240.1, from coordinate 51,280,900 downwards.
ACGCAAATATACATACCTACACAGCTTTCCATGGTTTACCCCAGACGCTTCACATGCCTTGCTTCAATCCACTGACAGCACGTCAACCCCTGTATACCACATGACTCCAATTCACTCTATTTCTTGCCCTCCTTTCACCCTCCTGCATGTTCAGGCCCCGATCACACAAAATCTTTTTCACTCCATCTTTCCACCTCCAATTTGGTCTCCCTCTTCTCCTCGTTCCCTCCACCTCCGACACATATATCCTCTTGGTCAATCTCTCCTCACTCATTCTCTCCATGTGCCCAAACCATTTCAAAACACCCTCTTCTGCTCTCTCAACCACGCTCTTTTTATTTCCACACATCTCTCTTACCCTTACGTTACTTACTCGCTCAAACCACCTCACACCACACATTGTCCTCAAACATCTCATTTCCAGCACATCCATCCTCCTGCGCACATCTCTATCCATAGCCCACGCCTCGCAACCATACAGCATTGTTGGTACCACTATTCCCTCAAACATACCCATTTTTGCTTTCCGAGATAATGTTCTCGACTTCCACACATTTTTCAAGGCTCCCAAAATTTTCGCCCCCTCCCCCACCCTATGATCCACTTCCGCTTCCATGGTTCCATCCGCTGACAGATCCACTCCCAGATATCTAAAACACTTCACTTCCTCCAGTTTTTCTCCATTCAAACTCACCTCCCAATTGACTTGACCCTCACCCTACTGTACCTAATAACCTTGCTCTTATTCACATTTACTCTCAACTTTCTTCTTCCACACACTTTACCAAACTCAGTCACCAGCTTCTGCAGTTTCTCACATGAATCAGCCACCAGCGCTGTATCATCAGCGAACAACAATTGACTCACTTCCCAAGCTCTCTCATCCCCAACAGACTTCATACTTGCCCCTCTTTCCAGGACTCTTGCATTTACCTCCTTTACAACCCCATCCATAAACAAATTAAACAACCATGGAGACATCACACACCCCTGCCGCAAACCTACATTCACTGAGAACCAATCACTTTCCTCTCTTCCTACACGTACACATGCCTTACATCCTCGATAAAAACTTTTCACTGCTTCTAACAACTTGCCTCCCACACCATATATTCTTAATACCTTCCACAGAGCATCTCTATCAACTCTATCATATGCCTTCTCCAGATCCATAAATGCTACATACAAATCCCTTTGCTTTTCTAAGTATTTCTCACATACATTCTTCAAAGCAAACACCTGATCCACACATCCTCTACCACTTCTGAAACCGCACTGCTCTTCCCCAATCTGATGCTCTGTACATGCCTTCACCCTCTCAATCAATACCCTCCCATATAATTTACCAGGAATACTCAACAAACTTATACCTCTGTAATTTGAGCACTCACTCTTATCCCCTTTGCCTTTGTACAATGGCACTATGCACGCATTCCGCCAATCCTCAGGCACCTCACCATGAGTCATACATACATTAAATAACCTTACCAACCAGTCAACAATACAGTCACCCCCTTTCTTAATAAATTCCACTGCAATACCATCCAAACCTGCTGCCTTGCCGGCTTTCATCTTCCGCAAAGCTTTTACTACCTCTTCTCTGTTTACCAAATCATTTTCCCTAACCCTCTCACTTTGCACACCACCTCGACCAAAACACCCTATATCTGCCACTCTGTCATCAGACACATTCAACAAACCTTCAAAATACTCATTCCATCTCCTTCTCACATCACCGCTACTTGTTATCACCTCCCCATTTACGCCCTTCACTGAAGTTCCCATTTGCTCCCTTGTCTTACGCACCCTATTTACCTCCTTCCAGAACATCTTTTTATTCTCCCTAAAATTTACTGATAGTCTCTCACCCCAACTCTCATTTGCCCTTTTTTTCACCTCTTGCACCTTTCTCTTGACCTCCTGTCTCTTTCTTTTATACTTCTCCCACTCAATTGCATTTTTTCCCTGCAAAAATCGTCCAAATGCCTCTCTCTTCTCTTTCACTAATACTCTTACTTCTTCATCCCACCACACACTACCCTTTCTAAACAGCCCACCTCCCACTCTTCTCATGCCACAAGCATCTTTTGCGCAATCCATCACTGATTCCCTAAATACATCCCATTCCTCCCCGACTCCCCTTACTTCCATTGTTCTCACCTTTTTCCATTCTGTACACAGTCTCTCCTGGTACTTCCCCACACAGGTCTCCTTCCCAAGCTCACTTACTCTCACCACCTTCTTCACCCCAACATTCACTCTCTTTTCTGAAAACCCATACTAATCTTCACCTTAGCCTCCACAAGATAATGATCAGACATCCCTCCAGTTGCACCTCTCAGCACATTAACATCCAAAAGTCTCTCTTTCGCACGCCTGTCAATTAACACGTAATCCAATAACGCTCTCTGGCCATCTCTCCTACTTACATAAGTATACTTATGTATATCTCGCTTTTAAACCAGGTATTCCCAATCATCAGTCCTTTTTCAGCACATAAATCTACAAGCTCTTCACCATTTCCATTTACAACACTGAACACCCCATGCATACCAATTATTCCCTCAAATTATCAAAGTCAAATTATTATCTATAATAAAGTTAAATTCACCTCTTGCACCTTTCTCTTGACCTCCCGCCTCTTTCTTTTATACATCTCCCAAGTCATTTGCACTATTTCCCTGCAAAACTCGTCCAAATGCCTCTCTCTTCTCTTTCACTAATAATCTTACTTCTTCATCCCACCACTCACTACCCTTCCTAATCTGCCCACCTCCCACGCTTCTCATGCCACAAGCATCTTTTGTGCAAGCCATCACTGCTTCCCTAACTACATCTCATTCCTCCCCTACTCCCCTTACATCCTCTGCTCTCACCTTTTTCCATTCTGCACTCAGTCTCTCCTGGTACTTCCTCACACAAGTCTCCTTCCCAAGCTCATTTACTCTCACGACTCTCTGCCCCCCAACATTCTCTCTTCTCTGAAAACCTCTACAAAATTCACCTTCGCAAATGAGAGTTGGGGTGAGAGACTATCATTAAATTTTAGGGAGAATAAAAAGATGTTTTGGAAGGAGGTAAATAAAGTGCATAAGACAAGAGAACACATGGGAACATCAGTGAAGGGGGCTAATGTGGAGGAAATAACAAGTAGTGGTGATGTGAGAAGGAGATGGAGTGAGTATTTTGAAGGTTTGTTGAATGTGTTAGATGATAAAGTGGCAGATATAGGGTGTTTTGGTCGAGGTGGTGTGTGAAGTGAGAGGGTTAGGGAGAATGATTTGGTAAACAGAGAAGAGGTACTAAAAGCTTTGTGGAAGATGAAAGCCAGCAAAGCAGCGGGTTTGGATGGTATTGCAGTGGAATTTATAAAAAAAGGGGGTGAATGTGTTGTTGACTGGTTGGTAAGGATTTTTAACGTATGTATGACTCATGGTGAGGTGCCTGAGGATTGGTGGAATGTTTGCATAGTGCCACTGTTGAAAGGCAAAGGGGATAAGGGTGAGTGCTCAAATTACAGAGGTATAAGTTTGTTGAGTATTCCTGGGAAATTATATGGGAGGGTATTGATTGAGAGGGTGAAAGCATGTACAGAGCATCAGATTGGGGAAGAGCACTGTGGTTTCAGAAGTGGTAGAGGATGTGTGGATCTGGTGTTTGGTCTGAAGAATGTATGTGAGAAATACTTAGAAAAGCAAATGGATTTGTATGTAGCATTTATGGATCTGGAGAAGGCACATGATAGAGTTGATAGAGATGCTCTGTGGAAGGTATTAAGAATATATGGTGTGAGAGGCAAGTTGCAAGAAGCAGTGAAAAGTTTTTATCGAGGATGTAAGGCACGTGTATGAGTAGGTAGAGAGAAAAGTGATTGGTTCTCAGTGAATGTTGGGTTGCGGCAGGGGTGCGTGATGTCTCCATGGTAGTTTAATTAATTCATGGATGGGGTTGTTAGGGAGGCGAATGCACGAGTTTTGGAGACAGGGGCAAGTATGCAGTCTATTGTGGATGAGAGGGCTTGGGAAGTGAGTCAGTTGTTGTTAGCTGATGATACAGTGCTGGTGGCTGATTCGGGTGAGAAATTGCAGAAGCTGGTGACTGCATTTGGTAAAGTGTGTAAAAGAGGAAAGTTGAGAGTAAATGTGGATAAGAGCAAGGTTATTAGGTACAGTAGGGTTGAGGGACTAGTCAATTGGGAGGTAAGTTTGAGTGGAAAAAAACTGGAGGAAGTAAAGTGTTTTAGAAATCTGGAAGTGGACTTGGCAGCGGATGGAACCATGGAAGCGAAAGTGAGTTACAGGGTGGGGGAGGGGCGAAAGTTCTGGGAGCGATGAAAATTGTGTGGAAGGTGAGAACATTATCTAGGAAAGCAAAAATGGGTATGTTTGAAGAAATAGTGGTTCCAACAATGTTATATGGTTGCAAGGCGTGGGCTACAGATAGAGTTGTGCGGATGAGGAGCTACGTGTTAGAAATGAGATGTTTGAGGACAAAATGTGCTGTGAGGTGGTTTGATCGAGTTAGTAATAATAAAAAGAGTGTGGTTGAGAGAGAAGAAGAGAGTGTTTTGAAATGGTTTGGTCACATAGAGAGAATGAGTGAGGAAAGATTGACCAAGAGGATATATGTGTCAGAGGTGGAGGGAGCGAGGAGAAAAGGGAGACCAAATTGGAGGTGGAAAGGTGGAGTGAAAAAGATTTTGAGCAATCAGGGCCTGAACATGCAGGAGGGTGAAAGGCGTGCAAGGCATCGAATGAATTGGAACGATGTGGTATATCAGAGTTGATGTGCTGTCAATGGATTGAACCTGGGCATGTGAGGCATCTGGGGTAAACCATGGAAAGTTTTGTAAGGCTTGGATGTGGAAAGGAAGCTGTGGTTTTGGTGCATTACACATGACAGCTAGAGATTGAGTGTGAACGAGTGTGGCTTTTGTTGTCTTTTCCATGCGCTACCTCGCACGCATATGGGGGGAGGGGTTGTCATTTCATGTGTGGCAGGGTGTGGCGACGCGAATGAATAAAGGCAGCAGTATGAATTATGTACGTGTGTATATATGTAAGTGTATGTATATATATGTATACGTTGAAATGTATAGGTATGTATATGTGCGTGTGCACGTGTATGTATATACATGCGTATATGAGTGGGTTGGGCCATTCTTTCGTCTGTTTCCATGCGCTACTTCGCAAACGCAGGAGACAGCGACAAAGTATAATAAAAAAAGTTAAGTCACTTTCACATGGAAACCTTAAATCTCAGCAAACTAATGGTCCAATATCAACTGTTTGGAAGAAACAAATAACTAGATGGTCTCATGCATGATAAACCCTGACAGAACAATTATACAAGAAAGACCATTCTGTATACCGGTATTTTGCAAAATGATAATGACAGGAAACATGAATAACTAAACTGAGGTATCAGAACTAACTGCAGTCAATGATACTGTTTAATCTACCTCCCTTACAATATTACTATCATATAGCTATATATATATATATATATATATAATATATATATATATATATATATATATATATATAGCTCTGTGGTTATATGGTTATATGTGCAGCACATGAAAAAACTTTTGAGTGATATTTTGCAACAAGAATAGGTTAATACTGAAAATGGCATCCTTTTCTCGATGAAAAAAAAATATCAGTCAGTTGTTTTATGCAACTCCATTTTACATAATGCCACAAATATTTTTGGGGAAACTGGAAGCATCATAAAGATTTCTTTATTGACTCCCTTTCATTTAAAAAATAATTTTCTATAATGTTAAGTGATAAACCAAATAATTGCCCGATATGAAAGAGTATTTTCTTGCTATCCAGCATTTCCATACATGCTCTAAGAATGGATGACCTCAAGCTGTGAAGGAGGAAAACCTTTACTACCTCTGACTGGTAACATAAAATGATTGACTGACTGACCATCTGCAAGCCTCTTCTCTTTACTACCTCTGATTGGTAACATAAAATGATTGACTGACTGACCATCTGCAAGCCTCTTCTCTTTACTACCTCTGATTGGTAACATAAATGACTGATTGACCATCTGCAAGCCTCTTCTCTTTTTTCTTCTTACCAGTGACAGTGAAGACGAGAGAGACCTTATCCGTCTCTTTATCCATGGCTTTATTGGTGTTTAGGACGATGGTGAACTCCTGCCCACGTCGCACCACCAAGCGAGGGTCCTCTTTCCTCTCCATCAGCTCATACTGGCTGGTGTGATGAAGGGATCCATTCTCTGCAGTTCGCAGGTCGAAGTCCTTCACAGCCAGATAATCTACAAAGTGAGATATACATATGTATCTGTGTGTATGTGAAAGAAGAAAAAAAACCATCTATCACCAGTTAGATGTATACTGTGATTAGAAATAGGTCATTACTAATGCTATGGGGTCTTTGTAATACTTAGAACTGTATCAACATCATCCTTGTTTTATTTTGAATTATATTATCACTATTGCTGTGTGATTCTTGGTAAAGAATCGTTTTCTCTCTCCAGACAGGAGGCGTACCCAACATTGCTAACAATCAACTCAAGTGGACTGGGCTACATATATTCAGTCTCATGCTTGTGGACTTTTTTCCCCTAAGATGAGACAGTAACAGTAAGGACTCGTTAAGAAAACAAGGCACTGCAAAATGATGAAGCTCTGAGGTGAAGTGGTAGAGCAGGGGAAATAATGTAGCAGGGCACTGGGAAAATGTGGATGGACACTGAAAATATGGCTGGGCACCGGAAAAATATGGCTGAGAAACTGGGGAAAATAAGGTATGGCACTGTAAAAATGTGGCATAGCACTGGGGAAAATGTGGCAAAGTAGTTGGTAAAATGTAGCAGAACACTGGATAAAATGTGGTGAGGCACCTGGATATAATGTGGCAGAGCATGGGGGAAATATATGGCAGAGCACAGGAGAAAATGTGGCAAGGAATGGGGAAAAATATGTGGCAGGGTACTGGATCAAATGTGTCACACCAGATAAATGTGGCAGGGGCTAACTGGATTAAGTATACCCAGGACCCTGGGGGAAAACATGGCAGGGTACTGGGGTATCCTGCGGTAGGGGCATCGGGAAATAAGTGACTAGGCACTTGAAAAAAAAAAAAAATATTGACAGGGCAATGGGGGGGAAATCTGGCAAGGCACTGGAAAAATAACTGTGACGGGGCACTCTGGAAAATAATGTGTGGCAGGGCACTGCAAAAAGTGCGACGGGGCATTTGAAAAGTACAGGACACTGGGGGAAAAAAAAATGTGATAGGGCATTAAAAAAAAAAAAAAATAAGACAGGAGACCGGGGAAAAAATAGGGCAGGGTATCAATATAAAAATTCACGATTTCAACCTTCATTCACTATCTAGATGACCTCATATTAATCCTCGGTCTCTTAACAGCTTGTTAATTGGGTATATAAACTTTGGCATCAACAATACAGACCTAATTTTCCCTTGCGATTCTTTTCCGCCAGTTTCTGCCTTTTGCTTTACGCAGAACCTAACCTAACCCCTTATCCAACTTACTGGAAAACCACAGTACAGTTACGATGGCCTTGAGCACATCGGTACATCCCTTGAGAGCGACGGTACGCCCCTGGAGCACAACGGTACGCCCCTGGAGCACGACGGTACGCCCCTGGAGCACGACGGCACGCCCCTGCAGCACGGCGGTACGCCCCTGGAGCACGACGGTACGCCCCTGGAGCACGACGGCAAGCCCCTGCAGCACGGCGGTACGCCCCTGGAGCGCGACGGTACGCCCCTGGAGCACGACGGCACGCCCCTGGAGCGCGACAGTACGCCCCTGGCCTGAGACGGTACACCACCCCTGGAGCACGACGGTACGCCCCTGGAGCGCAACGGTACGCCCCTGGAGCGCGACGGTACGCCACCCCAAGGTCTCATGAGTCTTATCAAAGGGAACGCCAACATGATACCATGGTCGCACCGCTCATGGTCACGGGTCGCACCAACGTTGTACGCCGCGGGCGTACCGTCGTCGTACGTGCCGGTCGTACATCTTGGTCGCACCGACGTCGTGATCAAGGGACTGAGTGTGAGTCACGACGGGATAATGGCGTCACACAAGGGTGCGGGTGGACCAGCTGTCCCCTTATGTCACTGGATGCGGGAAATCCCGCCACAAAACACATTCCTTTAGCCAAGTCGCCCCCCCCCACTAGTTGAGTTCTCAAAAGAGATAATAATATCTAATATACGCATGAATGGCGCTCATTCATGGTCCATACCGCTTAAAATGCCTCCCTCTACCCTAGAGAGAGGAGAGCGAAAGCGAGCCATGTACTCCCACGCTAATGCAGTACTTAAAAGACGCTGTAAGTAGAGACAGGAATTCATGCTCTCACATAACTTTAAATATGTATACTTCTCACATAACAACACTTACATATGCACAAGTTAGACAAAGGATGTGGCTAGACAGCAAGCAAATCAAGTCATGCACTTACGTATGCACCAGGCTATGACGCATGACCACAGAGGGAGATAAAGCTTCCCCCCCCCCCCTCCATTGGTCATCACGCACCATTTGAAGCAATGTGGGAGAAGAAAAAAAAAAAACCCAGCTCATTACGCAAAGCAAGTTGGGATTTCGTGACGAAGACAGCGTGTCGAAATGACTTGGTGGGGGAAAGTACAACACCGGATATCATCCCCTCCCTCCCGCTCCCGCATCTTAAACCATATAAGGCTTCCTTACTAACACGAGCAAAAATACGGTTGTTAGAAAAGAGAAACAAAAAAATTAAAGTTTTCTCCCACGTATATAAAGTTTTGAATATTTTTTTTGGCTCCGTTAGCTTATCAAAATTCTGTTTTCGCGATGCTGCTCTTAATTTCTTACACTTGTCCTTATTCATACTTACACATCCACCTGAACGCGTGGACCACCTTGGGTATGATGACCTAACCTTTGACCTGACTCTTACAATTCAGGTTACAGGTTACACCATCAAACCCAATGGTCATACCGTCGTGTATAAGGGCTTTTAACGACCATTAGTGTGTGTGTGTGTGTGTGTGTGTGTGTGGGACAAGTCGTTGTATCCGTCACTTCGTAACTCAAATGGGTAGTTCATCAGCAGTGTATTCACTGTCTGGAACTCACCGCGTCACAGGAAACCAACAGAGCGTTCAAAATATGACACTTGAGTGCTTCATTTTCGCCAAATGCAAAGAAGGCATCTTATCTGTCACTCTGTTGTGCAAACTTATCCTTTCTCGAAAAGGTTTCTTTTTTTATAGCCGTTCACAAACAAATGCATCGTCTGGAAACAAGCTATATAACCCAGCAGAAGCATTCACCCTAAAGCAAAAAATATATATACTTTCCCCTCTTGTGTAGATAGTAGCTGCTGGTTCTCTGTAGTCACCTACAATCTAACCTAACCCAAGTTGGTTGATGGGGGGGTTGTTAATCTTTGAGGTGATTATAATCGTTTTCTGGTGATTACGGAAATCCGCAACTTACTTACTTCCACCTTTGCTATCCAAAGCACCGTACTTGGTCCGGATCTGTGAACTGACGTGGTAAACTGGCAACACACATCTGGGATTTCTTTAATGATAAGGCAAAACGTCTTTTATTCAACACGTTGGTGTGCTACGCGGGCGTGCTTACAATCACAACAATCGCAATATTTTTCTCTTTTTACTTTGTACAGATGTAATACAGTATTTAAAATTCAATCATGATAAACATTGGTTGATGTCGCTGTTCACACCATCACACCAACATTCACCCTCAAGATTTTATGATACAAAATGAAGTAATCTACACTAATCTCTCCCTCCACTTGAATACCGAGAAAAAGCTTCTCTGTCATAAAGCAAAGTGAGAACACAAAATGAGCATCATTACCGAAGACTAATGACATTTGCTTCGAGGTATGTTTCTCTGCACAGATTAAGACGAGTCAGTAACCATTAAGACGACAACGTAATCAAATAAGCTGAGAGCAACAGTGTCTTTGGTATTATAGGTGTAATGACTTAACAAGTGCTGGTACACGCACACTACGCTAACATATGGTTTGGTATGGAATAGGTTTAACGTAGACTAGGCTAAGCTAACATAGTTTGGTATGGAATAGGTTTAACGTAGACTAGGCTAAGCTAACATGGTTTGGTATGGAATAGGTTTAACGTAGACTAGGCTAAGCTAACATGGTTTGGTATGGAATAGGTTTAAAGTAGACTAGGCTAAGCTAACATGGTTTGGTATGGAATAGGTTTAACGTAGAGTAGGCTAAGCTAACATGGTTTGGTATGGAATAGGTTTAACGTAGAGTAGGCTAAGCTAACATGGTTTGGTATGGAAAAGATCTAACGTATAGACTAGGCTAACATATGGCTTTGTTTGGAAAAGATTCAACGAAAAGAGACTATTTTTTCCCCTCTTCAAACGACAAAGCTGGAAAGAATGGATACTTGGGGCGAGATGTTTGGCCCTAAGGAAGGTTAAGCGAGGCTCATCCACCAGTCGACACATCTTTAAACACCATCTGCAGGTGTTGGGGGCAATTCAAAGACCACATACACTAACTAGTCTCAAGGATGCATGTGAACCACGAAGGGAAGAATTGACTCCAATGTGGGCCCCCCTGACGACTGGCGGGCCTCGGAGGTCATCACATCACACTGGGACTCTGAAGAGGAAACGAACGAAAACAAGAGCTAATGTGGACCTTTGATCCACTTTAAATGAACAGGAACGGGAGCTACACAGAACACGCAGATGTTAGATCTAGGTAAACAATGCCAGAAAGTGTTGATGCACAAGCCAAAAAAAAAAAAAAGCTTAAGAAAAAAAAAAGAATAAAAGCATTGAGGAAGAGGGCGTAAGTAAATAGCAAGGCATGATGGGTGGGCATCACACAGCCAACACAAGGCCGGCCAACAGAACCAGAACGTTTCGTGTGTTGGGATGTTGTTAAGGCAATAATGATGACCCTCTGTGCTAGCCGGGAGCTGGGACCCCACGTACCTCTTCCCTCGGCCACCGCCTCCTCTCCTGCACCAACAGCACATCATCAGAGTCGAGAAGAAATGGAGACATGGTTAGTTACTTTTACAATGAGCCAAGTTGCCAGGGCAGCGCCCCCCTTCAAAACAAGGGAGTCTTAACTAATTCATACAAGTTAGCGCTAAACTATCGTTATAATTCTAATTCATACAAGTTAGCGCTACACTATCATTATAATTATAATTCATACAAGTTAGCGCTACACTATCATTATAATTCTAATTCATACAAGCTTAGCGCTACACTATTATTATAATTCTAATGACTAAATACCAGTTTATTATAGGTAAGAAGAATTAATTAATGAAGAACTTAAAAAAGTTTACAAGAATAATGAAATATACATAACATGCACTTGAGACTCTACAAGCTATTGTAAGAGAAAAGCATCAAATACTATCTACATGTTAATTACTGCATCATGCAACTGGCAACACACCCTGTAAATAATACCTGTAAAAAACAAAAATACGTTAAAAGAAACCAGACACACAAACTTAGAATCAGTTCGCTGTAGATGAGATTCAGCGTAGAGAAAGTTTTACTCAGTACAGTATATATTTACCGTAGTATGGATGTGTGTGTGTTGGTTTCCTGAAGTATTTTGAAATGAAGCACAAAGTATGTCTGTTAACCAATTCCTCCCAGGTGACGGGGCAAATGTCCAACCCCAAATCGTATGCGATGACAAAGTGGAATTAGGGGGACTGTTACTGGGGGGGGGGGGTCCATAAATGCCCATCTTATAAAAAAAAAAGGGGTAGGGGTACCCGCAGGATAAGAATGTGTTTCCTTGCGCTACCTCGCTAACGCGGGAGACAGCGACAAAGTACAGTAAATAATATATATATATATATATATATATATATATATATATATATATATATATATATATATATATATATTATATATAACCAGTCAAATGGTCTTACCAGCGTCGTGGTGAAGGGTCCAGCTATCGTACTGAAGACGCTAACATCTCAGTATGGTCAAAATCATATACGCAGTCAAAACTCGCTGCTTTTACATACATGGTTCTTCTTACGTATTTCTAAAATTCCTGCTCCTTTTAACCTTTGTAAGGCTTCCGTTGTTCAGCTCCCCTACAACTCTTATCACAATACTGGTTGTAAACATCTACTCTCCCTTCTAAACTCAAATTCTTACTTCTTTTTTTTCTCTATTTACCAAACTGCCTCTCCTGCGCGAGCGAAGTAGCGTCAGGAATAAATGAACAACGGCTTCTTCATTTGCATACACTCGCTGCCAAGCACCACCGAATATTCTATGGTTTACCATGTCCGTTGGAACATGCCAAATTACCAGTTCGAACCCACCTCTCGTGGTCTTCCCTTCGTTCGAACTCGCATTAAGTCGTTGGTTTACTCTTATTTTTCACTCGGCGTCACAAAACCTACGTTCCTCTCAACATATACACCATTTATGCCTCCCTTCTCATCCTGGTTACACCGGACACATTCACAAACCCCTTCCTACGTAAATCCTTGCTAAGCCCTAACTTCTTTTCATCCATTCCCATCCACCTCTTAAGTCAACTCGCAAATCGTAGGTAAAATTCAAAGCCCAGCAAAAACAGAGGCTGATCCGTATTTGCATCGAGTTGTCACAAACTTCACGTCGTCAACACGCCTCTTCCCACTTATTGACTTAAACCCCACTGTTCGTAGCCACAATATTGCCTCTTTTTTTTTCAGCTACAAGGTTAACTTCAGCATCTGCTTCCGAGAACTAGCTGCTTGCATGCTTCCATCTCTAGCTGGGTCACGCAGCACCTCAACAGGCCCCACACACCACAAAGCTACTGGCCAATGCAGCAGGCGTCTCTGCTCTACGTCCGTAAAAACAGACTATGGCCTCCTGTTCGCCCACACTTCAATTATCTACAAGGTCTGTCGCCAGCTTCGGATGAAGGAGTGATGCTTCTTCACCTTTTCCCATGATGGATGGCAACAATTGTGCCTATGAACGCTGCCCTCTCGTGGAAAGGAAAAGATTTCCAAACCCAGCCTCTCTCTCTCTCTCTCTCTCTCTCTCTCTCTCTCTCTCTCTCTCTCTCTCTCTCTCTCTCTCTCTCTCTCTCTCTCTCTCAAGCGGCGTTGCTGGTATCGCCAAGACAGGCGCAGCGCTGCGCCCTTACTCCACCCTTTCTCGAGCTGCTGCTGCTGCTGCCACACGTTCATTCCGAGAAACACAAACTTGGTCACTTCCTGAGGGTGGGTCACTACAAGAATGCTGAGGGTGTTGTGGGGAAGGGGGAATGACGCACAGAGCCGGGGAGCTGGTCAGATTCTAACTTAACTAACTACGCCAGCCCGTTCTTGGAAGTTGACGTGTGTATTCTTATGTTTTATATTCTTGAGGTGGTTTACGGGGGGTGGCTGCTCCTCCTCAACCCGCACTGTACCAGCCTAGGGCTGCAGGCGCGTATCTTGTCTAGTCTCTCTTCGTACGTATATTCAGTAAACACCAAAACGATTAATCTTATCCTCTAAAGAAAATATTTCATCAATGATAATAATAATAGTAACAACAAAACAACAACAACAATAATAATAATAATAATAATAATAATAATAATAATAATTTTCGTACCTAATCACCTTTCCCAAAGCCTGAGCGAGGTAGCATCAGGAACTGAAGCCTTAGCAGGATGAACAATCCTCGCCTAACTCCTCTTTCTTTAAAAAAAAAGAGAGTGGTTATCCCCTCCAACTCTCCTGTTTTAGGAGTCGCCTTCTAACAAGCAGGAAGTACGTGGGTAGTATCCCTTTTTCCCAATTCTACTGCTAATACAAAACTAAGAATTTTATCATTATCATAATTATCATTACGCTTTTATTTAAGGAACTACCGCGTTACCGTACTCCGCCCGCGTTAGAAGCTGGCTTTCCATTTCACCGCTCCCGCACGAGTCCAGCCCAGGAAATCCGGGCCAAGGGCTTGGTGCATGACGACCACCATCCAGTAAAACGACAAAGAAAGCAAATAAATGGAGGTAGGTACGGGTAAGCTGCCTTGGCCGACGCCAGCCCAGCCCAGCCCAGCCCAGCTGCGGGCGGTTACGTGCGCGGCCCCACATCATCAGCTGACCATCCCTGCTGGGCTGTGTCAGCACGGTTATCCTGCATCAGCTGACTATCCCTGCTGGGCTGTGTCAGCACGGTTATCCTGCATCAGCTGACCATCCCTGCTGGGCTGTGTCAGCACGGTTATCCTGCATCAGCTGACCATCCCTGCTGGGCTGTGTCAGCACGGTTATCCTGCATCAGCTGACCATCCCTGCTGGGCTGTGTCAGCACGGTTATCCTGCATCAGCTGACCATCCCTGCTGGCTGTGTCAGCACGGTTATCCTGCATCAGCTGACCATTGCCCAGGTTAGCTGGGCCATTGTGTCAGCACGGTTATCCTGCATCAGCTGACCATCCCTGCTGGGCTGTGTCAGCACGGTTATCCTGCATCAGCTGACCATCCCTGCTGGGCTGTGTCAGCACGGTTATCCTGCATCAGCTGACCATCCCTGCTGGGCTGTGTCAGCACGGTTATCCTGCATCAGCTGGACCATCCCTGCTGGGCTGTGTCAGCACGGTTATCCTGCATCAGCTGACCATCCCTGCTGGGCTGTGTCAGCACGGTTATCCTGCATCAGCTGACCATCCCTGCTGGGCTGTGTCAGCACGGTTATCCTGCATCAGCTGACCATCCCTGCTGGGCTGTGTCAGCACGGTTATCCTGCATCAGCTGACCATCCCTGCTAGGCTGTGTCAGCACGGTTATCCTGCATCAGCTGACCATCCCTGCTGGGCTGTGTCAGCACGGTTATCCTGCATCAGCTGACCATCCCTGCTGGGCTGTGTCAGCACGGTTATCCTGAAGGAGGAAGGTCATGTGGCACACGCCACAGCCCGGGCCTCCTGTGATCATGACGTGTTATCCTTCGTCAGCTCTGAGGAGCATAAAGCATACTAAGTGGTCGGAAAACGGTTATCTGATCAGCTGCATCTGCAGGGCTTGTCAGCACGGAATCCCTGCATCAGATGACCATCCCCCTGTGTCAGCACGGTTATCCTGAAGGAGGAGGGTCATGTGGCACACGCCACAGCCCTGGTTCACTCACCATTAAAGGTGATTGATGAAGTGTTATCTCTTCGTCAGCTCTTGAGGAGCATAAAAGGCATATTTTCTTTAGTGGGGGAAAACGGTGAATAAATATATACAATCGAGTCTTGTCAGCGGTGACATCTGACATCTGCAACCAGAGGAAATGCTGACATCTATATATCTACCCCCCTCCCCATTCCTAACACATACCAACACCCCTTCCCTCCTCCCTTTCCTCCCAAATACTCATGATAACAAGGCCTTTGCCCTTGTCCCATTTCCCTTGGTCCTTCATTAACCACCCCCCCTCCCTCCTACCACCACCACCACTGCAACACTTACATCTCCCTCCTCCTACACCACCACCACTTCAATGTATTTTACGTATTACATTATATGCCAACACGAAAGTGGTCAGGGTAATTTTTTTTTCCTTCTAAATTCAACGCAGCCACTGTCCCAATGCATGTATTTTTTATAAACTTTTTTTTCATTAATAAAGGCCTATTTCCCATGGCACCACCTGTATTTTCAATTTCCTATTCCTTAACACAATCCCAGGGATCCACAAGGGGTAGAATATGAGAAAGGTGACTCCATGCACATACACGCGCACGTAAAAGTTCTCTACTGTGCCTTTCGAGCAATTTAATTGTAAATACATTCATGTAAAATAATAGGAAACAAGTAAAGCTAATGCACAAATTCAAGCACTACATATACATCAGGCTACAGTGGAAGAATCTAGTATACTAACCTTCATTGCAGCTTGCTAGGCTTTACGGAAAACACGAAAGATTAACTCCAAGCGGCACTGCTACATGTCGGGCTACAGTGAACGCCGCCATCATGTCAAATTTCACTGTTACATACCAGACTTGTAAAACTATGTCAAACTAATCGTCTGCAATCCTCTACAACAGTGAAAGTATAAACCATACTAGTATTCACTGTAACATGCTAGGCTATAGTGAAAAGTATGAATCGTAAGCACTAGCCTCGTGTACAACCTCATTTATTTTACTTCTTCTGATACGGAAATAAGTAATCGTCCTCATGGCTTCCTCTGGTTCCAATACGTTGTCGTGTCAAAGAACATAACATCCTCTTAGCTACTGATATTATGTCCCGAAAATGAGTATCCCTTTTTATCTCGAAAAATTTGAGAGGTTTTACAGATTAAAATCATCTTACCATGAAGCGGTAGCATTCTGCATTGAAATTGTTCATCCATAAAATATCTATTTCGAAAGAGTTTACATTGAGGGGTTGGAATTTTGACGCATCAACCCGTTCAAAAGTTGAAGAGGAAATGGCGGAGTGACCTGTGTATAAGAGTGGCACTGTTTAGTAGGATCATATTACCCCCAGCATCCAGTTCATTTGCATTTTTTTCTAATGCTGTTGATCCCAAGAGAGCGGTGGGCCGCCATCCAATCAGGACGGGGCAACGCTGAACAACCTGAGGCTTATGGAATGCGACGAAACCATCGTCACGTCTACTCAGAGGTTGGTTTGCTGCCATATTTACGAAAATGTTATGAATATACGATTTTCTATTGTTTATATATAAATATATACATATATATATATGTATATGTATATAATATATATATATATATATATATATATATATATATATATATATATATATATATATATATATATATATATATATAATATATTACATATTTTTAATATATATATATATAATGTTACCGGACTTGGCCTACTGAAGGTTACTGGGCGAGTGAACACTTGCCTCCACGGTGCTATAATGTACAGTCTTGTCATAGAAATGAGTCCATACTGTTCCTGCTACTGAGTGTAGCGCAACCTCTTGTGAAGCCTAATGCTGCGCTGCTTCCAGTCGCAGGAAAATTTACATTTGGAGTGAGAGGTTCTTGACAAGCCTGTCTTTTTAAATGATAATTCCTTACCAAAGGTGACTTCACATGCGGTGTAACCTCGTGCAGGCGGAATCCGGTAACACACACACACACACACACACACACACACATATACTATAATATATATATAATATATATATATATATATATATATATATATAATTTTTTTTTGCTTTGTCGCTGTCTCCCGCGTTTGCGAGTAGCGCAAGGAAACAGACAAAGAAATGCCAACCCACCCCTATACACATGCCTTGATTCAATCCACTGACAGCACGTCAACCCGGTATACCACATCGCTCAAATTCACTTATTCTTTGCCTCCTTTCACCTCTGCATGTTCAGCCCGATCACACAAATCTTTTTCACTCCTTTCCACCTCCAATTGGTCTCCCTCTCTCCTCGTCCTCCACCTCGACACATATATCCTCTTGTCAATCTTCTCACTCATTCTTCATGTGACAAACCATTTCAAACACCTCTTCTGCTCTCTCAATATTATATATATATTGGAAGAAGTGAAGTGCTTTAGATATCTGGGAGTGGACTCTGCAGCGAATGTAACCATGGGAGCTGAAGTGTCATAAGGTGAGGGAGGGGGCGAAGGTTCTAGGAGCGATGAAGAATGTGTGGAAAAAGAGGACGTTATCTCGGAAAGCAAAAATGGGTGTGTTTGAAGGAATAGCGGTTTCAGCAATATTGTATGGTTTGAAGGCATGGTTTATAGACAGGGTTGTGCGGAGTAGGGTAGGTGAGTAGGAAATGAAATTTTTGAGGACAATATGTGGTGTGAGTGGTTTGATCGAGTAAGTTAATAAAAGGGCAAGTGAGATGTGTGGTAACTAAAAGAGTGTGGTAGAGAGAGAGAGCAGAAGGGGGTTTGTTGAAATATTTAGTTTGGGCATATGGAGAGAATGAGTGAAGAAAGGTTAATAAAGAGGATATATGTGTCAGAGGTGGAGGGAACAAAGAGAAGCAGGTGACCAAACTGGAGATGGAAGGATGGAGTGAAAAAGATTTTGAGCGATCGGGCCTGAACATGCAGAGGGGCGAAAGGCGTGCACGGGATGAATTTTGGTCAACGTGTTGTCAGTGGACTGAGCCAGTACATGTGAAGCGTCTGGGGGTAAACCATGGAAAGGTTTGTGGGACCTGGATGTGGATACAGAGCTGTGGTTTCGATGCTTCCTTCCACAAGACAACTCGAGAATGAGTGTGAGCGGATGTGGCCCATGTTTTCTGGCGCTACCTCTCTGACGCAAAGGGATGGCGCCGAAATGGATGAAAGAATAAATATTCACGTAACATTAAAATACGGCGGAGTATAGATGTACCTCAGGTACCGTGCATCAGTCGGCGGTGAGGAAAGAACTTACGTATTTCCCAGTGAAGTGGCAGAAATGCAACAGCCCTTGGGTATCCGTCAAGATTTCATACGATTTGGACAATTACATGTTCGGTAACTCCCTCCCAAATGTGTATTTCATAAATGGACGTCAGATTAATTGTGTAGTTTATATTATATACAGGCCTGTGTTAAACTGAATTTCCACCCTAATAAAATGAGAATAGTAGCTTGAGCTTGTAAGATATGATTTTTAAGGTGTCCAAACGTGGTACAGAACTATATGGAGTTGCCACACAGCGCAATTCAAACACTGCTGCCTTCCCCACCACCACCACTTGTCGCGTGTTTCTACGTACGCTAAATGTCAATCACAACGAAATGTAATATTCATTTCCAATGTGTAGAACAATTACATTAACTCGGAAATCATGAATATATGCGGTTTGCTGCTAGATTATACAGTGAGGTGGCATTCCCAGAATGTGTAATGTATGTCGTTTTCATCTGAATTGCCAGTTATTTCCGTACGTCTGTCTTTGTGAACATTATATCTTGAGTGTCGAAATTATATCAAGGACTTTTTCATTTTCTTTTTTTTTTACTAAATTGCGCTGAGGTTAGCCAGCTGGGAACAGAGCAGAATGCGTGATAAGATATTGGCTTGAACATACAGAACGATTTATATACTATATATATATATATATATATATATATATATATATATATATATATATATATATATATATATATATATATATAATCACAACCCTCCAACAGCCAGGATCGAACCCAGGACCCCTGTGTAGCAGGCAGGAGCAATAAGCTATAAACCACCCCTTTTCGTGCCTTGTAGCTATACCAACTGATAAGGTGCCTTCGCTACAACCGATTTTGAGTTGAACAGCCTGAATGTGCTTGGTCCTATTCATTCCCTTCCAGAAACAGCCTCCTCTCCCCACCCTAACCACTCCACAAGACTTAAGTGAACCACAAACCACCAACCTCCCCTCAGTAGAATTACAAGACATAACACCTGCTGCTTCATACTGCAGCAGCTTAAACTCACAGATTCTCCCCAAACCCAACAAACAGAACACTGACAAGACATATACACACTAGGACCCGACAAGTGTCTTAACTGCCACCCCACCATATATATATATATATATATATATATATATATATATATATATATATATATATATATATATGTGTGTGCATATATATAAATATATTGTTTTATTTTGCTTTGTCGCTGTCTCCCGCGCCTGCGAGGTAGCGCAAGGCAACAAAAGAAATGGCCCAGTCAACCCCCACACACATGCACACACACGTCAACACACGCAAACATACACACCCACACATCCCAACGTACACATATATGCACACACAGACACATATACACACATGCACACAATTCACACTGTATATATATATATATATAATAATATATATAATATATATTTTTTATACCCTTCCTTATTATATAATATATATATAATATATACCTATATATATATAAAATATATATATATATATATATATAATATATATATATATATATAATATATGTGTGTGTGTGTGTGTGTGTGTGCTCTTTGTATGCGTTAGCAGCAAAGGCGCATATATATTGATATATATATATATATATATATATATATATATATATATATATATATATATATATATTACACACACACACACACACTGAAAGCAAGACGGTGGAGTCGCTTTAGCTTCAGCCAATTTTGCTCGTGTTCGCCAACCAGTCACTAAAAATACCCCAGGCTTAGAATCATAGCCTAGTTAGGATCTTTTTCTTATCTGGGGAGTTACAAAATCCCTCTCATAATCTGCAACAGGATTAATTATGAATACAAGACATTCATGAAAATATATGATTTAACGTTTTCTTTTACAGTCACTTCTGGGGAGGGAGGGAGCGAGCGGCCTCATTACGATGAAAGGTTATTTGATTAAAAAAAATCATCATGTAATCGCCTTTATATTAATGAGAGATTAATGATTACAATTATGTGTATTAGTTTGTATGGAATATGTCTGGCACGCGCAGCATGTCGACGCTCCCACAATGCGCATCGCTTCATTTCTGTGTCGAATATTCACTCGGATAGTTTAAAATGGAAAAATAACGAAAGGTAAAATTATTTGAAAAAAAAATACAAAAATTGGGGATTGGAAACTGTAAAAACTTGCGACACACACACACACGAGCCGTGATGGGAGGAGCAATGGCGCGCAACTCTGACTATCCTACGAGACCGAAATAGATTTGTCCCTAACCCGGTATCTCATTATCTCCATCATTTTCTTAACCCTACCACCCTCGTTTCGTGTCACCGTATCCTCTCGCTCACTCCTCCATTCCTCTCCACCATTGCTACGTGGGTTTAGAGAGCACACCATGACGGGGAACTTGAAAAAAAAACAAAAAAAACAAAAATCACCTGGAATTGTGTCGCGAAATAAGAATCCAATATGGCAGCGTGAGCTGCCGAGCGGGTGACGGAATTATATAGACGCTCCCGAATGCCACAGCTTTAAACTCCTTGAGTACGACAATTTTAAACCCTCTGAGTATGACGGCTTGACCCCCGGATCACGGATCTGGCTGAGGGCGATGACTTAACCCACCGAATACGACGATTTGAAAAAAAGTTATCGTACGCGCTGGGTTGTCATCATACCATGAGTCGTCCTCCTCCCGGAGTCGAGTTGCCGCTCGCGATGGGTCTGTCGTGCTCCATTGGGTAAAGTTGTCGTACTTGCGAGGGTCGTGGGCAGTAGCCGGATACCCCAGGAATTAAGACTTCATATGTTGATAGCATGAGCCCCAGCCATGGCCCATCTTAGATGAAAAGGCTCGTAGATTTGACTGTGATTAAAGGTAGAAAGGTTGAAAAGGAGAAGGAAAGACGAAAAAAAAATGGGAATTCGGCAGCCTATCCGTTAGCGTCTAGACTCAACGGTCAATCCTTGTGTGGCGAGTTTCCCCACGGAAACTATGGGAGGGAGGAGGAGGGTTGTAATGTAACAGCGGACGGAAATGGATGGTTGAAGTGATGTGAGGCCAGGGGAGTTCACGTGACGAAAGGGTTTTTATTCCACTTCGGTTAAATGAAGGAAAAGCCACTCCAGATATGTGACTTGAAGCAATGTGTGTACTTTGATCATTATATGATATATAATATATATATATATATATATATATATATTATATATTGGAAAGAATCACAGTTTTGCGCGTGATCAAGTATATTCCTGTGAGTCCACGGGGAAAATGAAACAGGATAAGTTCCCAAGTGCACTTTCGTGTAATCAATTGACATATTCTCTCTTGTGTCTCCCCTGATGATGTGATTATTACACGAAAGTGCACTTGGGAACTTATCGTGTTTCATTTTCCCCGTGGACTCATAGGAATAACACACACACACACACACACACACACACACACACACCACAAAATCACAACAGACACGTGATTTTATGATTGCTGAAAATACCACATGGAAAAGGAAACACGAGATCCTGAGCGCTTTCGTGTATTAACGCCCACACACACACACACACACACACACACACACACAACACACACACACCACCACCACCACCATCACCACCATCATGGTGCTCCCACATTCTACCAGTGTCATTCCCCACATAACGACTGCCCTGCCTTCCTTATACAGCCCACTCACCCACCCCTCCTCCCCTAACCCACTTTCAAAAGGGCCACCCTCCACACCCCAGAGTGACGCTGGCCCGGGCCACAGCAGCCTATAGGGTAGGGGGGTCATGAAAGGTTGGGGGGGTGGAGTTAACCTGACCTGCTCCTTGAGGGCCCCCAGTAGGGACGTGGCAGCTGGACGCATTCCCTCTCTCTCCTCTCCTTCCCCACCAGCCTCCTCCTCCCTCCAACCACAAGCTTCTCCTACCTCTCCTGCAGCCACAGTCTCCTCCCCACCACCTCTCCTGCAGCCACAGTCTCCTCCCCACCACCTCTCCTGCAGCCACAGTCTCCTCCCCACCACCTCTCCTGCAGCCACAGTCTCCTCCCCACCACCTCTCCTGCAGCCACAGTCTTCCTCCCCACCACCTCTCCTGCAGCCACAGTCTCCTACACTCTCCTGCCCACGTCTCCTCTCCGCCTTACAAGAACGCTGGTCATAAGTCCTCGCTAACACAATACAATGTCTCTGATTACTCTCTTATATAAAGTATTTCTCGAAGGTTCCAAGTATTTTTCTCTTTTAATGTTATAGGTAGAACGTTCTCACGCCAGAGGCGTCCCAGAGCGGACTCGGCCGAACCCTGAGGATTTAGGCTAACTCGCTCGTTAGTCCTGGTCACCTGGCTTGTGTGGTGTGGCACAGTCCCTCCTTGGTTGCGGCGGGTCCTGGACCCAGCTGCACCCTAGGTCAGCCCCGCATGCGGTCTGTGTGTGTGTGTGTCAACGTACAGTCTCTCTCCTACACTGCCAGAAATAGCAAACTGTTATGGTGCGGAGATGATGATATGACGACCCCCCCCCTCCCCCTTTTTTTTTTTTAATATAAATTATTTATACACTTCTGAGCCAGAGGTTTGTAAATTACCCCAGACTAAGGAGGATGTTTATCCACTCGGTCCCTGGGTAATTGGGTCGACACGGTGCGCTCGCTAGACACTTCCCAATTACTCCATCTTGACCTGCCTGGCTCCAGGGGCCGTGTGCAGAAAAGTGCTCAGATTTCTGCTTATGTTTATGCTTAGCTGAGCAAGTGACTTAAGTGCCACACAGAAAAGGACTAAGCACGATGCTTAGCAAAACTCAAGCATCATAAGATTTAAGATGTATGAAATGCAGTTTGGGGTCAAAATATTTGTCTGCTAAGCAAATACTTTAGTGTAGGGCAGCTTTCAGAAACATGCTCAGCAAAATTCTTAAAGTTAAGTAAAATTCTTTGGGGTTAAGCATACTTAAGCATTCTAAGAAGTTTTCTGCATACGGCCCCAGATATATTAAGTCGGAAGTTCCCTAACCACTAAGTTCCTCACAACTCGTCTTTCACAGTGTGAGGAATACCACACATCAACTTCACTTAACCTCAAGTGGTATTTCGTAATTAACGAGGATGGTTAAAAGCGCCAGTTATCCTACTAGCTTACGTAAAAGGACGTGGCTGTCTGTGTCTACGCTCGCGCGCGCCGCCACTTTCCCGAGGCTGGCTGGCTAACTGGCGGACGTAGTCAACAAGGCTAACACGCGAGCCTTCAAATGGCGGCGGCACGAAGGGGAGGCGAGACACAACAACGGTAAGGTTGACCCCGCACGGGCCGGAGTGGCTGTGTGACTCCTCTAAGCCAACTCCCTGACAGCCACACGCGATGGTGATGGTGGCCTGGGCTGTGTGACCCCATTGTGAAAGAAAAAGAAGAAGAAGAGGGCAGGTTGGAAAAAGTCGCGCCGTACCATGCCCGAGGGTCGTACCGTCGTGCTCGAGGGGTCGTATTGCGTTCGGGTCGTGCTCAAAGGTCGCAACGTAGTGCTCAAGGGTCGTACCGTCGTGCTCAGTGATCGTACCGACGTGTTCAAGGGTCGTACCGCCGTGCTCAAGGGTCGTACCGTCGTGCTCAAAGGTCTTACCTTCGTGCTCAAGGGTCGTACCGTCGTGCTCAGTGATCGTACCGCCGTGCTCAAGGGTCGTACCGCCGTGCTCAGTGATCGTACCGTCGTGCTCAAGGGTCGTACCGTCGTGCTCAGTGATCGTACCGTCGTGCTCAGTGATCGTACCGCCGTGTTCAAGGGTCGTACCGCCGTGCTCAGTGATCGTACCGTCGTGCTCAAGGGTCGTACCGTCGTGCTCAGTGATCGTACCGCCGTGTTCAAGGGTCGTACCGCCGTGCTCAGTGATCGTACCGTCGTGCTCAAGCGTCGTACCGCCGTGCTCAGTGATCGTACCGTCAGAAGTAAACACCGTTAAATCTGTCCAACGTGGTCTGAAACACACCAGCTATATAGACCCCCCCATCCCGACCACCACCACCTCTTTCGAAACTTGGCTGGCGACGAACACGGTTCATCTCGATACAGCCCGAGAAAAATATACCGAATTTAAGACCTGGTTTTGAGGGAGAGCAGACAGTGTGTGTGTGTTGGTGTCTCACGTCACCTAATTTAGATGTGGTAAGGACTCGACTAACACTGGTCACTTCGTGTATATATATAAATAATATTAAATATTATATAATATAATTATAATTAAATGTTAACTGACCTTGTGATGATCAAGGCTGTACGTCTGGTCGGAAACTGTAAAATGCGTGGACGTGATATTTAGTGGTCATTTCATCTGTCTCGCCTCAGAAAAAGAAAAAAAATATATAATATATATATATATATATATATATATATATATATATATATATATATATCCTAGAGAAGAATATCACTATACCGTACAAGGCTAAAGAGGAGGGGCTGAATCCCCTCAATTTTGGGGCGGTAGAACCATGCCGTTCTCGTCTACGCCCTCGTACGCGGAATGCATTTAAAAAAATATCGATGACCCATTGTAAAATTCACTTCCTTCGTGAAGACTGTTATATTTCTCTCTTGTGTCTCCCCTGATGATGTGATTATAACACGAAAGTGCACTTGGAACTTTTCGTGTTTCATTTTCCCCGTGGACTCATAGGAATATATATATATATATATATATATAATATATATATATATATATATAATATATATAATATATATAATATAATATATATATACACACACACACACACACACACACACACACACACTAAAGCTGTTAATGAAGATGGAACGCGGGGTAGTTACGTATAACTTACGGAGGGCCGCCTTCGGGGTCAGTTAGATGGCGGGCATGGCTCTCTCTGGTATTTGGGTACTCTACACCACTGAATATTTTGTATGTTCATCATTTTTCGATGTTAAACACCGAATGGAGATCCCTTTTGTGTAGGAACCATTTTCAGTATACCGCTCGCTGGTATAAGTTCGCCGTTTTCTTTAGCTAATGGACGAATAGTATACTTTCGCTATTTATTTTCTTGCTTTTTAGTCATTCAACGAATTCTTGAAGGGGGTTTATCCTCGCGTTCAAGGTCCGTATTGTAAGGGAAGAGGTGTCAAGCGACCATTTCCACCCTACACACACACACACACACACACACACACACACTCCACAGTACAGGAAAAGTCCACTTTTGTTACCGTAATATAACATATAACAGATATATATATATACCATCATTTCATATCTAAAATCTCTAAATAAAAGAAAGAAAAAAAAGAAGCAGTTATCATCTTAGCAAGGCTAAGGGTCAGTGACCTCACGAGTACCTACGCCACTCACTCCCCCCCCCCCCATCTGTGGAGATGAAGTCTTTCCACACACACACAACACACACACACACACATACACACACAATAGTTTGTCTTTTCTCTTTACATTTTGGACCACTCCACTCCTTTACGGGAAAGTCCTGGTGACCACGACGCGTCGCTGATACATTCTTTATCAATTTCTCTTACCTTCTTGCGTCTTTCCCAATACCATACGCCCTGGCACATCTTTAATAAAAAAAAAACTTTTTTTTCGCTTCCTCCAAAATTCGCAAATACATTTCTTTGTCTCTTCGTTGTTTTCTCTCATCATAATTTCAGTTTAAGACCCGGCCTCACTGTGGACTGAAATCTGTGACTGGAGGCTTCAGTGTGATAAATAAATCTCTTTTACTGACCCTTATTTTCTTCGTGTGTGTACACATTTCACGGTCGAGTTGGTCCCCGCTCGGATATACGACCCGTCCCGGGTGCACTTTTATTCTTATTTTCCTTTTTCTTTCCACGCTTTGCTGAATGATTAATTCCTTTTAAGTCGGTGCTCTCCACCTGGCACATCCCATTCATTTCTTTACATCTCTTGTGTGTGTGTGTACAGACTGTCTCTCTCTCTCTCTCTCTCTCTCTCTCTCTCTCTCTCTCTCTCTCTCTCTCTCTCTCTCTCTCTCTCTCTCTCTCTCTCTCAAGGAGTATCTTAAAAGCGATCTCACATCTTCTCCTGTATAGTGTTCATGTCTTAAGGTCTACCTCTTCTTTGTTACGTCCGTTGTATCTTGGCGCGTTTAACCAAATTTTTTTTTGCTCGTGTAAACAAATTGGTGTCATTATTATGCCGTTGTCTGTGACACCGAAGCGAGAGTTTGCGGTCAACTTTGCGTTGATTTAGAATGTCTGTCCGGTCTCTGGACGTCGCTACATCTAAAAAGGCTCTCGCCTGTCGGTTGGGGTGTCTTAGATCGTTTGATTTAGAAGACAGTCTTCAGTTTGGGTGGATAGTGTGCGTCACTGCCCTTCAGTGAGCGTGGTGTTTGGGTGGGGATGGTGGCGTTTAAGGGTGTGGCAGTGAATGTGGGTTTCGGCAGGTGTGGTAGTGAGTGTGGTAGTTGTGGCAGGTGTGGTAGTGTGAGGCAGGTGTGGTAGTGAGTGTGGTAGTTGTGGCAGGTGTGGTAGTGATGTGGCAGGTGTGGTAGTGGGTGTGGCAGTTGTGGTAGTGTGTGGTAGGTGTGGCAGGTGTGGTAGTGTGTGGTAGGTGTGGTCAGGTGTGGTAGTTGTGGCAGGTGTGGTAGTGTGTGGTAGTTGTGGCAGGTGTGGTAGTGAGTGTGGCAGGTGTGGTAGTGAGTGTGGTAGTTGTGGCAGGTGTGGTAGTGAGTGAGGCAGGTGTGGTAGTGAGTGTGGCAGGTGTGGTAGTGAGTGTGGTAGCGAGTGTGGCCGGTGTGGTTGTGAGTGTGGCAGGTGTGGTAGTGAGTGTGGCAGGTGTGGTAGTGGGTGTGGCAGGTGTGGTAGTGAGTGTGGCAGGTGTGGTAAGTGTGGTAGTTGTGGCAGGTGTGGTAGTGAGTGTGGCAGGTGTGGTAGTGGAGTGTGGAGTGGTGTGCAGGTGTGGAGTGTGTGGCAGGTGTGGTAGTGAGTGCGGTGTGGCAGTGAGTGTGGAAGGTGTGGTAGCGAGTGTGGCCGGTGTGGTAGTAAGTGTGGTAGTGAGTGTGGCAGGTGTGGTAGTGAGTGTGGCAGGTGTGGTAGTGAGTGTGGAAGGTGTGGTAGTGAGTGTGGCAGGTGTGGTAGTGAGTGTGGCAGGTGTGGTAGTGAGTGTGCAGGTGTGGTAGCGAGTGTCAGTGTGGTAGTGAGTGTGGCAGGTGTGGTAGTGAGTGTGGCAGGTGTGGTAGTGAGTGTGGCAGGTGTGGTAGTGAGTGTGGCAGGTGTGGTAGTGGGTGGCAGGTGTGGTAGTGAGTGTGGCAGGTGTGGTAGTGAGTGTGGCAGGTGTGGTAGTGAGTGTGGCAGGTGTGGTAGTGAGTGTGGTAGTGAGTGTGGCCGGTGTGGTAGTGAGTGTGGTAGTGAGTGTGGCAGGCAGGTGGGTCTGGCTGGGTGATGATGCCTGCCTGGCCAGGGCAAGAGGATTGCCAGTCTCCCACGAATTATCATTTCTCCAAACCCTGGAAAGTGAATGTCATCCTTTGTGGATCTGTGGCCAGCATTTTCTCTTTTTTCCTTTCGTTCATCATCCATGCTGCCAGATGCCTCAATTACTTGTTTATCTTTTATATATATATATATATATCAGTCAACCACCAAATCTGAGGTTCTTACAACCGAAAATACGAATCCACGAATACTCCTTCCACTTACAGACTTCGTTCATAATCTTGCACTGTCCATTATATTCATATATATATATATATATATATATATATATATAATATATATATATATATATATATATATCCCTGGGATAGGGGAGAAAGAATACTTCCCACGTATTCCCTGCTGTCGTAGAAGGCGACTAAAAGGGGAGGGAGCGGGGGGCTGGAAATCCTCCCCTCTCATTTTTTTTTTTTAATTTTCCAAAAGAAGAACAGAGAATGGGGCCAGGTGAGGATATTCCCTCAAGGCCCAGTTCTCTGTTCTTAACGCTACCTCGCTAACGCGGGAAATGGCGTGAATATTTAAAATATATATATATATATATATATATATATATATATATTATATATATATAATATATAATATTATATATAATTATATAGATATATTCGCAGTTTGGTAGCTCAAGCCACGAGTGTTATATACATCTAAAGGAAATATTCTGATACACTCCTAATCGTTAGAAATTATTCTAACAGCATCAGTAAATCTGAAAAAAAAACTCCATTTGCAATATACAGATAATTTTTGACGACGTCAGAACACACCAACGGTTTCGCCTCGGAACCAGCAGATGCCAAAAAAGATGTAACTCAACGACGAACCGGTTCGTGCATAGACACCAGAAGCTGGACGAACCGGTTCGTCGTTGAGTTGGCCTCGGAACCAGCAGATGCCATCATTACAAAAAAATGTAACTCAACGACGAACCGGTTCGTCCAGCTAGACACCAGAAGCTGGACGAACCGGTTCGTCGTTGAGTTGGCCTCGGAACCAGCAGATGCCATCATTCAAAAAAAATGTAACTCAACGACGAACCGGTTCGTCCAGCAAGACACCACAAGCCACTAAGGTACGAAAAAAACAACTATTGAATAAACCAGGGTCGCCCATCTTTTTTTCCCCCCCTTTCCAAACGCAGTTTAACGTAAAACGTTAATATTTCTCTCCATTTTTAAGTGGAGCACGGCCGGGCGCGCCCCCGCGCGCGCGTGTGTTGTGTGACTCACTGGCCTGGACACCTGGCGGGGGACAAGAGCAACATAGAGCGCATTCCCGCGCGCTGGGCAGGCCAGAGCAGCGTCCAAATCCTCCCTCTCCCTCCCTTCTCGTGTGACGCACCAGCTCCCCTCGCGCCTCACACTTTTTCTGAAGGTCACGTACAGTGTGGCAAGGACGTGTGCAGAGAGAGAGAGAGGGAGGAGGGTGTGTGGCATGGCGAAGGGGGAGGCGCGCGCCCCTCTCTTACCCTACCACAGGAACCTCTTGTTTCCGTCGCACCACAGAGGGGGGGCCTCCTCACACAGTGACTCTTGTCTCTCCTGTACCTCAGCCTTGACTGACTGGCTCCATCTCTAAGTCTCACGTAACAGTGACGCCCTTCCAGTCAAGTTGATTGACTGCTTCCGCTCTTCCCGCCCAACGCCATTTTTTTCCCCCCCGAGTATGTGAACTGGCTTCTTCCATAGCATCATATGGAGATGGTATGTCTCATGCTAGATACAGGGACTACATCGTCCTGCTGGACCAAGACACTGGGATACTTTGCGACCAAGAACTGACTACAAATCTTGCTGGACCAAGACACTGGGACTACATCCTTCTGACCAAACCGGACTACTTCTGGACCAAGACACTGGGACTACATCCTGCTGGACCAAGACACTGGGACTACATTTCCGCTGACAAGACACTGGGACTACATCCTGCTGGACCAAGACACTGGGACTACATCTTGCTGGACCAAGACACTGGGACTACATTTTCCCGCTGGACCAAGACACTGGGACTACATCCTTGCTGGACCAAGACACTGGGACTACATCCTTTCTGGACCAAGACACTGGGACTACATCTGCTGGACCAAGACACTGGGACTACATCTTGCTGGACCAAGACACTGGGACTACATCCTTCTGGACCAAGACACTGGGACTACATCTTGCTGGACCAAGACACTGGGACTACATCTTGCTGGACCAAGACACTGGAGCTACATCCTTGCTGGACCAAGACACTGGACTACATCCTTGCGACCAAGCACTGGACTAACATCTTCTGGACCAAGACACGGACTACATCGCTGGACAGCTGAGTACATCCTTGAGTACGAGTTGGTGAAGCTACGTGGCCATGTGGAGCGGGTCAAGGCGAGGTGGAGCGGTGGACCAGGACTCGGGTTGCTCCAGTCAGCCAACCTGTCGTCAGCACCAGCGGTCGCCAGCCCACTTCCTTCGCTGACGTCCGCGAACGGGTCAGCAATGCAGATCCGGTGCTGAGCAGCAGCCCGTCACTCCATTTTAACCCCCCCTTGGGCACGACGGAACGACCATTCAACAAAGCAGCACGACGGAACGACCATTAAGAGAACGACTGTACGACCCCTTGAGCACGGCGACGGTACGATCCTTGGGTATGTTCGCCTGGTATGTAAACCTGTTCACCCTGGGTTATAATACAATGCTAGGCTATCATACTTCGTACTTAAGGGGTCGTTATCTTCGTATTTAAGGGGTCGTCAAGTCGTATTCAAGGGTCGTAAAGTCGTGCTCAGACAGTTGAAACCTGGCTCAGGTGTTCTTGGTCCTTCTCCGCAAGGTATAAGTTCTCTCTGCACATCACACTATGTTGTTCAATAATTGGCATCACGGCGCCATTAACTTCTCGAAGGGGAAAAATAATAATATGTCTCCCTCCTGCGCCGACAGGGTCGCTTCACCCGCTAGACAAGCACGTAATATCGACCATCATGAATATCTGCAGGTGTTACACGAAGCGTTAATCGAAGTGCCTTTTTTTTATATATAAAAAAAAACGCACCGTCACTAGTGTGATTTAACAGCCTTAACCTTCGGGATAGATTAAACTGAAGAGCGGTATAATGCACTGTCATTTGCTAAGTCAAACTTTTTTTTTTTAACGCTTGCAGGCTAAATTGCGGGCAAAAATCGCGAAGTTTCGCTGCAATCTAGTGGGGGGGGAGGTAAACAGTTTTGGGGGGGGTCCAATGGCGCTGCTACCACACACCGGTGTGGGATGGCAATTCTCTCTCTCCTCTCTCTCATTCATCCTCTCTCTTCTCTTTCTCTACTCTCTCTCACTCTTCTCATCTCTCTTCTCTCTCGTCTATTACCTATTCCGTGATCGCCTCAGTCGATAGTTAAGAGTGTGTAGCCATCTTTATCTGGGTCCCATTTGAGGGCGTTGCCTCCCCATTGGCCATAGTTTGGGATAATTGCCAGTTTGGTCTTTGGTACCTTAGAGGTGTGAGCGGGTTCACAACATCTTCTGGGTCCCACTGTGCTAATTGTCGTCTTGGTTGTTAGGGCCCAGCCGCGCTAACAACTGTTGTGATTGTTAGAATTTCATCATGCTAACAACTGTTGTCATCATGCCAACAAGTTCTGTGATTGTTAGGGTTGTAAGTGTTCTAATGACAGTAATGCTTGTTAGAGTTTTCTACCCTGCTAACAAGTGTTACGGTTGTTAGCTTCTGCCTCACAAATAATAACAACTGCTCAGTTGTTAGGGTTTGACACGTGCTAACAACTGTTATAGTCTCTTGGGACCTAACATGCACTAACGACTTGAATGGCTTTTAAAGTTGTGAAGAGCAAACAAACGACTCTAATGGTTGTTAAGGTTCGAGATGTGCTAACAACTGGTTCGGTTGTTACGGTGACACAGTGCTGAACAGGTGTTTAAAAGTGAGTTAAGCGATGGTGTATTTGTTTGTGACTATTAAACGGTTACGTTGGTTAAATAAGTTAACTATCATGGTTATTAGGGGTTTTAACATGTAAACTCACAGTTAGTGGAGTTTTAGCATGTTAACTCATGGTTACTGGTGTTTTAACATGTCAACTCACAGTTACAGGGGTTTAACATGTTAACTCATGGTTACTGGGTGTTTTAACGTGTTAACTCATGGTTACTGGGGTTTTAACATGTTAACTCTTGGTTACTGGGTGTTTGAACGTGTTAACTCAGGGTCACTGGGGTTTTAACATGTTAACTCACGATTACTTGGGTTGTAACATGTTAACTATCACGATTGCTGGGGGGTTTAACATCTTAAATGTCAGGGTTGCTTGGGGTTTTAACATGTTAAATATCAGGGTTGCTGGGGGCTCGTGTACCGTCCTACAGAAAGGGTGTGGCTTAGAATTAACATTGTTAAAATACATCTTTTTTGTCTGGCTTTCTGATCTGATGTGTTAGTAACACGATACACTGACCAATTGTTAACATCCCAACCATCGTCACAGATAACATGTTAAACCTTACAAGTTAACGTTTAACTCCCCCCCCCCCCCGCCGCCCCCCCTCCTCACTCCAACGACCGTGGCATGTGTACATGTTAAACTCCCTAACATCACTCACTCATACATGTTAAACCCTAGCAACAGCGTTAAACCCCCCCCCTCTCATTAACCGTGAGAGTTAACATGGTTAAAACCCTAGCAACCATGATAGCTAACGTGTTAAAAACCCAGCAGTCGTGTCTTAAACCGCAGAAGACATTTCACACCCCCCCCCCCCCAGAAACCGTGATGATTAACATGTTAAATTTCTAACGACCATGACAGTTAACAAGATGACACTTCAACAACGGAGCTTTTAACATGTTAAACCCCCCTACCGGCCGGGTGAGCTAACATGTTAAAACCGTCATCAGCCACGACAGTTAACATTTAAGAATAACCCAGGAACCCTGTCACCTTAACATGTTAAATCCCTGGGTTGATAATCAAAGCAGCGTAGCACCAACATCATATTGTACTCCGAGGTGGGCGTCTATACAATTGCATGGCGGTCGACGATGCTCATGTGTTTTGCTTTATTTGCCCAGGCGCGCGCGCGCGCCTTAATCTACCTTTTTTTACCCATATAATTCGCCATTTCCCCGCGTTAGCGAGGTAGCGTTAAGAACAGAGGACTGGGCAGCGAGGTAGCGTTAAGAACAGAGGACTGGGCCTTTGAGGGAATATCCTCACTTGGCCCCCTTCTCTGTTCCTTCTTTTGGAAAATTAAAAAAAAACGAGAGGGGAGGATTTCCATCCCCCTCCTCAGCTCCCTCCCCCTTTTAGTCGCCTTCTACGACACGCAGGGAATACGTGGACAAGTATTCCTTTCTCCCCCTATCCCGTAACCATTGTATGACCTTAACCTTCAGTTCCCTGTGATGAACAGGTCACCAAAGACTGCCAGATTAGGTTTAACAAGCATAAGTGTCTAATTTGTGCATTCATTTCTTTATTTTGGTCTGCTCGCAAAACGCCACCCATGGCCTCAGGGAGGGCCAAGTAATGTTTAGCCTAGCGTCATGCACGACCCCCACGACCTCAGCCAAGGTCAAGTTAAGGGAAAGGCATTTGCTTCAGCCACCACCCTGACCTACGTGTTCATCTCGCCTCCATCAGTGAGCAGAGCTTGGGGGTGGGGGGTGGGGGCGCTTCGCTTGTTAAATTCTCCCATATTTTTAGATGTAAAAACCTCAATTCAAGATGTCTAGATATTGGTATGTTTACAACCTAACCTCCAAGGCTGGCCAATTTTCGGTGGCCTTCAGTCTCAGAATAATAGTAATGAAGATACAATATATATATATATATATATATATATATATATATATATATATATATATATATATATATATATATATATATAATATGAGTCCACGGGGAAAATGAAACACGAAAAGTTCCCAAGTGCACTTTCGTGTAATAATCACATCATCAGGGGAGACACATCGATATACATCGAAGAGACGAAGCTAGGACGCCATTTGGTAAATATATATATATATTATATATAATATATATATATATATATATATATATATATATATATATATATATATATCACAGCGTCTGTACACCATTTAATCATAATTATGTCTTAAAGGACAAGAATTTCTTCTTTGAGACGTCCTTTGATGTTAGTAGAAGTGCTACGCATTTCCTTCAGAATTTACCAGCATCAATCTTGAGAAATTGTCAGTGTTTATCGCCTTGATTTTGTACGTTAATGGTGGGAGGGCGAGGAGTGGAGGAAGGAGATAGATTGAGGAAGGAGTAATAATCGAGAAATATAAAAGTGAATGTAAAGACGGATGGTGTGAATCTTATTGCAGTGTTTGGGTAGACGGTGGGTTGGTTGGAATGCTATTTTCGGTGCCTTATTCTTAGACCGCAGGCAGACTTTGTGTGTGTGTGTGTGTGAAGCTATGTAGCATTTTGGTTCAATAAATAAATTGGGTGAGGTCAGTTTTGTTCAGCGTGTACGACCTCGAAGGCCAAATTTGAGGGTTCGTGGGAACCAAGTGCATTGTTCCATGATCGTCATTATCTGAGTTGCTGACGAGAGAGACCTTGAATGTGTCTGGTGTTTATTTCTTCGTTGTCTTCTGGTGTCTCCCGTTAATTTTCTTTCGTTTTCTACGTCGATGTTCATCGTGTTTTCGTCCATCTTCAGCCTGCGTGTGCTGTAGAAGCGAGGTGGATTGTGTGCTGTAGATGCGAGGTGGATGTGTGCTGTAGAAGCGAGGTGGACTGTGTGCTGTAGATGCGAGGTGGATTGTGTGCTGTAGAAGCGAGGTGGATTGTGTGTAAGCATGTAGATGCGAGGTGGATTGTGTGCCTGATGGAGATGCGAGTGGTGATTGTGTGCTGTAGAAGCGAGGTGGATTGTGTGCTGTAGATGCGAGGTGGATTGTGTGCTGTAGATGCGAGGTGGATTGTGTGCTGTAGATGCGAGGTGGATTGTGTGCTGTAGATGCGAGGTGGATTGTGTGCTGTAGAAGCGAGGTGGATTGTGTGCTGTAGATGCGAGGTGGATTGTGTGCTGTAGAAGAGCGATGCGAGGTGATTGTGTCGTAGATGCAGTGATGTGCGGAGGTGGATTGTGTGCTGTAGATGCGAGGTGGATAGGTACTGTGGAGATGAACATGGGTTCGTATCCATAACTTAAGTGTAGTATTAAATAACACCCTTATGGAAGATGTCATTATCTGCACACGCTCTTCAGCGCCTCCTCGCTCTGGTGTGTGTGTGTGTGTGTGTGTGTCCATGATCTTCAAACCACTTATTCTGATTCGCTATCCGTCATAACTCCTCCTCCCTTAGCGCTACGTTAGCGAATTTCGTGTACGTACGTTAATGTCTACCGTTTCCGAAGTCTTTTATATATATATATCGAAAGCTGTGTGGAGTCTCTGGCTCGTACGCGGTGAGTGGGGTTTGGGAGACAGGCAAGCTGGTGGAATGGCGTCGTCTGCGTACCATACAAGCCGTCCTTTCTTTCGTCTTGTTACCTTTTGGAAGGAGGGGAGAACGCCCGCTGTTGTAGGTTATGGATAGCGGTTGTAATGCGCTTCTAACTGGGCGACGTCCCTCGGTAAATGAAACTTTGATGATGGTGGTGCAGGATTGCTTGCGGCAAGAACTTAGGGTTTTAAAAAAAGTTTTATTATAATAGTCTTTCGGTGATTTCTAACATGCCTAGAGTGTGATGGCTCGTTATCCAAACCTCTCGACCAGACTTTGGGCGAAGACTTTGCTCAAGTCTCTCCGTATTACGGTGCTGTGTTTATATAGTCGTCTATTAAACCCGTTTATACACTGCAGCGATCGCAATTTTACCCATTTTAATCTACGGTAAATTACTATCTCACGTTTTCTGTGGTACTCGAAGAGAGAAAATGGGTCAGTGATTCTCTAGGTCTATCTCTGGCATTCCTGGTTTGAGGTAATACCAGTGTGTTTGGGTAGGTCATCGCCACATGGTTTACGTGGGTCAGGTGCGACATTATATGGTTTACTTGGGTGGGGTACGCCACCATGATTTACGTGGGTGAGGTACAACACATGGTTTACGTGGGTGAGGTACAACACATGGTTTACGTGGGTGAGGTACAACACATGGTTTACGTGGGTTAGGTACAACACCATGGTTTACATGGGCGAGGTAGTACAACCCTTTGCTGTAGATGGGCGATGTAGAACACCTGGCTTTCGATGGTTGAGGTACAACACCATGCTTTACGTTGGTGACGTACAACACCATGGTTTACCAACGTGAGGCGCCCTGGCAACACTAGGTAAACTCACATATCGAAATAACCAAAAGAGCGAGAGAGACGCATGATAATAAGCAGGAGAGGGTCGGATAGCTTATCTTTCTCTCTTTAATTACAGCAGTGTTGACCTTTGACAGTCCAGACCCCACAGCCAGCCAGGTCACACTACCAGACCTTACAGCCAGCCAGGTCACACTACCAGACCTTACAGCCAGCCAGGTCACACTACCAGACCCCCACAGCCAGCCAGGTCACACTACCAGACCCTACAGCCAGCCAGGTCAACTACCAGACCCACAGCCAGCCAGGTCACACTACCAGACCCCACAGCCAGCCAGGTCACATAACCAGACCCCACAGCCACCAGGTCACACTACAGACCCAAGACAGCAGGTCAACACCCCAACCACGACCAGCTAGGTCACACTACCAGACCCCTACAGCCAGCCAGGTCACACTACCAGACCTACAGCCAGCCAGGTCACACTACCAGACCTTACAGCAGCCAGGTCACACTACCAGACCCCCACAGCCAGCCAGGTCACACTACCAGACCTTACAGCCAGCCAGGTCACACTACCAGACCTTACAGCCAGCCAGGTCACACTACAGACCCCCACAGCCAGCCAGGTCCACACTACCAGACCCCACAGCCAGCCAGGTCACACTCAGACCTTACAGCCGCCAGGTCCACTACCAGACCTACAGCCAGCCAGGTCACACTACCAGATCCCACAGCCAGCCAGGTCACACTACCAGACCCCACAGCCAGCCAGGTCACACTACCAGACCCCACAGCCAGCCAGGTCACACTACCAGACCCCACAGCCAGCCAGGTCACACTACCAGACCCCACAGCCAGCCAGGTCACACTATCAGACCCACACCACCAGGTCACACTACCAGACCCACAGCCAGCCAGGTCACACTACCAGACCCCACAGCCAGCCAGGTCACACTACCAGACCCCACAGCCAGCCAGGTCACACTACCAGACCCCACAGCCAGCCAGGTCACACTACCAGACCCCACAGCCAACCAGGTCACACTACCAGACCTCACAGCCTACCAGGTCACACTACCAGACCCCAAGACTAGACAGGTCACACCGCCAAACCCACGACCAGCCAGGTCACAGTATCAGAACCCACAGCCAGCCAGGTCACACTACCAGACTCCAGAGCCAGCCAGGTCACACTACCAGACCCACATCCAGCCAGGTCACACAGACGGATCATCAGCTTAGTCTACCAAGACGTGTAAGAAATTGGAGACGTTTGAGAGCTTGGAGGCGTGTAAGAGGTTGGAGGCGTGTGAGGGGTTGGAGGCGTGTGAGGGTTTGGAGGCGTGTGAGAGGTTGGAGGCATGTGAGGGTTTGGAGGCGTGTGAGGGGTTGGAGGCGTGTGGGAGGTTGGAGGCGTGTGAGGGTTTGGAGGCGTGTGAGGGGTTGGAGGCGTGTGGGAGGTTGGAGGCGGAGTGTCAAACAATACAACGACCTACAAAAGCCATAAGTACTGGAAGTTGTGTACGTTAGGGAGAACAACCCAGTCACTGTGGGGTTGGAGGGGCAGTGTGAGGGGTTGGAGGGGTAGTATGAGTCAGGGAGAGGATGTGAGGGGACGGAGTGGGGTGTGAGAGAGGTCAGAGGGGAGTGTGAGGAGTTGGAGGTGGAGTGTGAGGGAGACTCAGGCCACAGATGTCAGTGGCAGCATTACTGGCCCACCCAGGCTCACGGCTGCCTGCCTGGCCACACATACGTGCCCTCTGCTGCCTGCCTGTGGCCACACCCCACCCTCTGCTGCCTGCCTGTGGCCACACCCCACCCTCTGCTGCCTGCCTGTGGCCACACCCCACCCTCTGCTGCCTGCCTGTGGCCACACCCCACCACCTGCTGCCTGCCTGGCCACACGACCCACTGCTGCCTGCATGGCCACACCCCACCCTCTGGTGCCTGCCTGGCCACACGACCCTCTGCTGCCTGCATGGCCACACGACCCTCTGCTGCCTGCCTGGCCACGCCCCACCCTTTGCTGCCTGCCTGGCCACACCCCATCCTCTGCTGCCTGCCTGTGGCCACACCCCACCCTCTGGTGCCTGCCTGGCCACACCCCACCCTCTGCTGCCTGCATGGCCACACCGACCCTCTGCTGCCTGCCTGGCCACGCCCCACCCTTTGCTGCCTGCCTGGCCACACCCCACCCTCTGCTGCCTGCCTGTGGCCACACCCCACCCTCTGCTGCCTGCCTGGCCACACCCCACCCTCTGCTGCCTGCATGGCCACACCCCACCCTCTGCTGCCTGCCTGGCCACACCCCACCCTCTGCTGCCTGCCTGTGGCCACACCCCACCCTCTGCTGCCTGCCTGGCCACACCCCACCCTCTGCTGCCTGCCTGTGGCCACACCCTGCCCTCTGCTGCCTGCCTGTGGCCACACCACACCCTCTGCTGCTTGCCTGGCCACACCCCACCCTCTGCTGCCTGCGTGGCCACACCCAACCCTCTGCTGCCTGCATGGCCACACCCAACTCTGTTGCCAAGGTGGTTACATCCATCTTCTGCTGCCAAACTGGCCACACCCCACCTTTCTTCTGCTGCCAAGTTGGCCACACCAACATTCTACCACGAAACACGTAATCGAAACGCGAGCAAAGAGTTTTTTTTCTCCTCCCAGAACGAGAGTTGTGGGGCACTGGATTATATTACCATCTGACACCTTCAAGACAAAGTCTATTAATATTACGGACATGACGGCATTAAACCTAAACAATCACTCTAATTATATTAATTACGAGGCAATGATCATTTCCAAAGACTATGCAAATGAACGTATTTCAACTTATTCTTTTTCTTAAGATTTATCTACTAAATCTTTCCTTTTGAGTAAGAAGTTGAATGTAAATCAGAATGTATTTTCCGTTTTCCCCTTTTTTGTTTTTTCTTACAGAATTCCCAAGTCAGTATATTCTATCCCCACCAGATGGTGTTCCTTCATAGCTATTCCCCCCCCCATCCCCCCAGGCTGGCGACTGTTGAGCCGGAGGGCGAGGTGGTTGGGAAAGAACATTCCCGCTCTACTGTCCCGTTTCCATTTCTGTATACACTTCACGAAACTGGTTACCGTTTACCGTCCTCCAGTACAAAACCTCATCTTATTGGACATTCTCTCTCTCTCTCTCTCTCTCTCTCTCTCTCTCTCTCTCTCTCTCTCTCTCTCTCTCTCTCTCTCTCTGTGGAAAGTGGCCACATCCACGCCTCACGGATGTGCAACTCCGTCGCCTTACCCTCAGGCCCTGGCTTGCCCACTCACGTCCAGCAAATGAATACAGTTGCTGGTAGCCACATCGGGTACAGAAATGATGGATGCACACAGTCTCTGTCGCTGAAGACCATCGGATCTTGGTGATTCGTTTTCCTTTGTGGCTAACAACAGCCTATTTGCGAGTCCCATGTTCTGTTGTGAATTATCTGCATGAATACACACATTCTGTTTTCCTTTTTTTTTTTTTTTTTACGTTGGGGCTCCGGTCACGGATTAAAGTCCAAATTGAGACTGGGCCTTAATTGAAATATGGAGAGGTGAATTTTCGAAAGGGGAGAAAAAAAAAAAGAGTCAAAGGGAAAGTATTTACGAATGATGGAGGAAGTGAAAAACTTGTCCTTTGCAATGTGCCAGGTCATAGTTGAAAGGGGCTTTCCACAACCATGTTCATGTCTTCAGTCCTAAAGCGTGAGTGTTAGTTTATACCCTCCACACGTTGCAAGGGGAGGCTATCTTTGTGAAATAATGTTTCCAGTTGAGTTGAAAGTCAAGAGTAAGAGAGATTAAAGAGTCTCGATAACAACTTACCACGAAAAGTGTGCGTTACTTCACCATTATATTTAATCCCAGTCACTAGTTGTAAATGATACTTTGATCTCGGTTATTATAGGCAGTCTCTTAACGGGGTATTTAATTTCAGGCACTATAGACAGGACGTGAACACGTAGACGTATAGTAGGCTCTCATAACCACAGAGAGATGAAGAAGGGGGCTCTTATGGACTAAGTCATGTCTTTATTATAAAGAAACAGTGGAAGACACAACCTCGCGTACCACCCTAGCCAACACCGCGCTATGAGAGCGGCACAGCGAAGCAGTACCCGCTCCAAGCTGAGCCATTAAGTTCATATTGCAGACGAAGACGATATTCACTTCAAATAACGGCAGCATTTATATATATATATATATATATATATATATATAAAATATAATAATATTTTATATATAATTATAATATATATATATAAAAAAAATAAAATCACACTACTCATGTTGATTATTAGCCGAACGCAGAGATGTGTGATTTCAAGTCATGTCTTGGAAAAGGTTTTAGACGTGATAATCGGGGCACAGGATCAAGACCAGCTATAAGTTCTGATACCGGTAACATGACATAATGATAAGCCCTATACGTATCTAGGGGGGGGGGGGGGGGAATCGTAGACCACACTAACGCTTCAAAAATAAAACGCAACAGCTTAAATCGAAAAGAATAACTGACAAAACTTTGAATATTGAATTGCACAGTCATTTACAACTGAATCGTTAATGGATTTTAGAGTTAAGTACCAAAATTTTGCAAATCCGCCAGGGAAAAAACGATGATTGATTTTACAATCTCATTTGAGCCAAGTCAGGAGAATGAGGAAAATGACTTTAAACTTGCCCAAACCCCATCTCGGTTTGGGACCCAGAGCCAATGGAGCAGACGAAAGCCAAATAGAACACACGAGCGAACGAGAATGTAAAACGGTTCACGAGAAGGCGTTTGAACTGAAGTTGTTGAAATCGATCCTCCAACACATTTGCACTTCGATGCCTTGTATATTTTGTTCAGCTGCCCAACCTAGAATATATATATGAATAAAGGCAGACAGTGTGAATTGTGTGCATGTGTATATATGTATGTGTCTGTGTGTGTATATGTATGTGTAATTGAGAGTAAAGGTATGTATATTTGCGTTGTGGACGTGTATGTATATACAGTGCCCTGGGGGGGCTGGGCCATTTCTTTCTCCGTTGTCCTTTTCGCTAAAAAACCCGCAAACGCGGGAGAACGACAAAGCAAAATAAATGAAAATATATATATAATATATATATATATATATATAAAATTAATATATAAAGGATCACGATTTTAAAGCGTTAACATTTAATTTCCCATGAGCCACCCGGGGGAAAAAGAAACACGAAAAGTTCCAAGTGCACTTTCGTGTAAAAATCCCTATCATCAGGAGACACAAGAAGAAAATAACAGTCATTGATAACAAAGAAGAGACGTAGTTAGGGCGCCATTTGGTAAACATGTGATTGTCTAGTTTAAGCGTGCATCATTATTGCGTCTGAAGCTTAAACGTGCATCATTATTGCGTCTCGAGTTTAAGCATGCTCCATTATTGCGTCTGGAATTCAAACATACCTCAATGTTGCGTCTGGAGTTTAAGACGTGCATCATTATTGCGTCTGGAGTTTAAAATGCGCATCATTTTTGCGTCTGGAGTTTAAAAGGCGCATCATTATTGCGTCCCGGATTTAAAAAGGGACATTTTCGCTGGGGTTTAAAAGGCGCATCATTATTGCGTCTGGAGTTTAAAACCTGCATCATTATTGCGTCTGGAGTTTAAAAGGCGCATCATTACTGCGTCTGGTGTTTAAAATGCGCATCATTATTGCGTCTGGTGTTTAAACATGCATCATTACTGCGTCTGGAGTTTAAAATGCGCATCATTATTGCGTCTGGAGTTTAAAAGGCGCATCATTATTGCGTCTGGTGTTTAAACGTGCATCATTACTGCGCCTGAAGATAACTAGGCGCATACCTCTCTTCATGACTGGCGTTATTTGCGCCTCCGGTGGTTCATATAAGTTTACAAAAATCCCTCTTCTCGCAACCTGTCCTGTGTGTGTTAGCTTCCCTACACCCACGTCTCCACATTAACCTTCGTATTCCTGGAGGGTTTTTTTCTTTTCTTTTCTTTTCTTCTTCTTTTTCTTTCCCTCTGTCACAAACAGAGTCGAAGGAACAACTCACAGGCTTGATTCTGTGCGTGAGCATTGCTTCGTACCTACAGTCGAACGCCTGCCTGCTGGAGCGGTGGGGAGGGTGAGAGGAAAGGGGGGTGTGTGTGTGAATCACTCGGGGTGTATATCAGGCGAGCCAGGGCCAAGGCTGGGGCTGGCCCGCTGGGAAAGTTGGCCTGCCAGGGTGGCGGTGGTGTTTGGGGTGGGGTAGGGTAGGGGCTGGTGGTGTCCTGAGGAGGGATTTTGTTAGGTAAGCACCAGTGACTGGGGTTGTGGTGGAGGGGAGGTGTTGTAGGGTCGTGGGACAAGGTGTTGTAGGGTCGTGAGGCAAGGTGTTGTAGGGTCGTGAGGTAAGGTGTTGTAGGGTTGAAAGGCAAGGTGTTGTAGGGTCGTGAGGTAAGGTGTAGGGTCGTGAGGCTGGGTGTTGTAGGGTTGAGAGGTAAGGTGTTGTAGGGTCGTGAGGTAAGGTGTTCTAGGGTTGAGAGGCAAGGTGTTGTAGGGTCGTGGGACAAGGTGTTGTAGGGTTGTGAGGTAAGGTGTTGTAGGGTTGAGAGGCAAGGTGTTGTAGGGTCGTGAGGCTGGGTGTTGTAGGGTCGTGAGGCAAGGTGTTGTAGTGTCGTGAGGCTGGGTGTTGTAGGGTCGTGAAGCAAGGTGTTGTAAGGCCAAATGGCAAGGTGTTGTAGGCTGTACTCCACTGCTAAACAATGGTTCATAATTTTACTCTTATTTTGGAGTCGCACAACAGCCAGTGTTGTCAGTTACTGTCTGTGGTTGAATACTAATCTGGCCGTTGGCAACTCAGGGGTAGGCCGTTTTGATAACTGTTTCCTTCCCTACACCTCGAAGCTTTGGAACTCTCTACCCTCTCCTGCCTTTCCCAACAGCCACGACTTGACACATTTTAAAAGACTTTTTTTCACTTCCTCCAAAGTTCGTAAATACTTCCCTCTTTTTTTCTTCTCCTTTCACAATTCTCTGTATTTTTTGTTAAGGATCGGTCTAGTAGTGGACTTTTGTCCGTGACCGGAGCTTAAAAAAAAAGAAGAGAAAAAAAAAGAAAAACGACCTACCTTGCTAACCTTCAACCACCCACCTCCCTAACCCACTCCAGCCACACATTCCTGGTCCCATTCCTCTAGCCTCCCAGCCTCCAGCTGCCTCTCACAGCTTCCTCACCTCCTCCCTCTCTTCCTCAGCCTCCTGACCTCCTTCAGCTGCCTCTCACAGCTTCTTCGCCTCCTTCTTTTCCTCCTTCAGCCTCCTGACCGGCTCCAGCTGCCTCTCATAGCTTCCTTTCCTCCTCTTCTTCCTTCCTTAGCCTCCTGACCTCCTCCAGCTGCCTCTCACAGCTTCCTTTCCTCCTCTTCTTCCTTCCTTAGCCTCCTGACCTCCTCCAGCTGCCTCTAACAGCTTCCCGAGCCCCCCCTCTACCCTCCTTAGCCTCCTGACCTCCTCCAGCTGCCTCTAACAGCTTCCTGAGCCCCTCCTCTACCCTCCTTAGCCTCCTGACCTCCTCCAGCTGCCTCTCACAGCTTCACGAGCCCCTCCTCTTCCCTCCCCGGTATCTTGGCCCTCCGTCCGCCTCTTGACTCGTTCCCAGCCCCCCTTTCCCTTAGGACTAACCTTATCTCCCCAGCGGATGCTGGCCCACTCCACAGGGGCCCTGTCCAGGCACCAGGGGCCCACAATATGGCATTAGCCCACCCATCCCAGGGACCCTCCTGGGCACGGTAAAGAGAGAGAGAGAAAGAAAAAAAGCACCACGGACTCCAGGCCTGCTTGCAACACCCTAGTCCTACCCATGTCTCTTTCCCACCGAGGCTGGACTCATCGTGTTATGGTAATTTTATGGCGTTCTGTCTCAGGGACGTTTTTTTCTTCACCCAGCGCGCCTTCTTCCCTTTCGTTACATTTCCCTCTGAATCCCTTCAGTTGCTTTCATTTTGTTACACCTACACTCTGAATACGCATCTCAAGTTTCCTATTTTTCCCTCTGGCATCTTGTGACACCTTTCATAATCTACGATTCGATTTCTCCGTGTCTTTATTTTCTTCCTCCATCTATAATTACCGATCCTGCATT
This sequence comes from Panulirus ornatus, assembly GCF_036320965.1. Classification (NCBI taxonomy): domain Eukaryota; kingdom Metazoa; phylum Arthropoda; class Malacostraca; order Decapoda; family Palinuridae; genus Panulirus; species Panulirus ornatus. The sequence goes on along the minus strand of NC_092240.1, from coordinate 51,236,510 downwards.
CCTGCTTCTCTATAGCTGCCTATGATATTTCCACACTCAATGGTTCCAGATGGTTCCTCCTATGCTGTAATCCTCTTTACATATCAGTAACTGTTATATTTCTTTCTTGTATCTCCCATGATGTGATTATTACACGAAAGTGCACTTGGGAACTTATCGAGTTTCATTTCCCTATGGACTCCTAAAATATTATATATATATATATATATATATATATATAATATAATATATAATATATATATATAATATATAAATAATTATATAATATATATGTCCAGGCCGCCTCTCTTTCCCCTCCTGCCCAACAGACCTACTTATTATAAACCAGAAGTAAGTTATTTACCTCAACTAACGCTTACGTCTACTATTTAAAAGCCTAGCCTAGTCCAGTCTAGCTTCGCTCTTCTTGCCTCGAACCAAAACCATGCACTCATGTTCGTCTCAGCCTAAATGCGACGATGCCTGTCACCAACCCAAAGTTTTAAGAGAAAAAACCCCGCGTTTGCTTAAGCCTCTAGATGTTCACACCCAAGCTTGTGTTTGCTTAAGCTTCTACATGTTCACACCCAAGCTTACGAACCACAAATAATGGAGGCGACAGGGAAAAGGTTGAAAGCAGTCTGGCAGGCATGCCAAAGACAGTTGCTTATTGGTAATATCCGCCTTCCTTTTTTTTTCACGACTTTAGCTCACCTTTTGGATTTTTGCCCTATGTCATAAACTTAGTTATCCATTCCATTGCAGTTTTCCACGTTCATCCATTTCATCATAGTTTTCCCCACATTATATATATATATATATATATATATATATATATATATATAATATATATATATATATTTTGCTTTTCAAAATGACCACCACGAGTTTGAGCATATTGTACTTGGCACCTCGAGTATGTGCGTGTGTGTGTGTGTCTGTGTGTGTTTTAGGGAGGCGGGGTCGTCTACCCTTTCACATGTGTCTGGAAAAAAAACAGAAAAATATCGATATATTTTTTTTTTTTCCCACATGCTGAACGAGTTTCGTATACCCTGCTTCTTCAGCCGACGTGCGCTGGCCATATTAATGGACTGACATCACGACTTCCAGGCCAGGGTCATATGAAAAAAAAAAAAATGAAGTGACGCGAATTCGTCTCTAATTACGATGATGATTAGAGCGACGGTCCGACCCTTGCAGTACGTCCATCCGATCCTTCCAACAGTACGACGGAACGTACGTACTACCCTTGGATGTGTCGGTATGGCTGCCTTCCACTTCACCGTCTTCACGTTGCCAAGCGTCGCACCGTCGTATCCAAGGACTTGATAAGGGTGTGCTACGATTGTGTTGCATTACGACGCGTCTCAACAACCCCACAGCTGGGGGGGGGGGACTTCGCTTGGAGCCACAGGGATATATATCCTGCAGGTTGTGGGTGGAGGAGGAGGAGGGGGTGGGTGTTGTAAGGTCGTCCTCGGCCGCGTGGGGCTGGAGGGCGACCCCAGGCTGTGGTGGTGGGTGGTGGTGGGGAGGAGTTGTCAAACGGTGAGTGACGGCCGGCCAACCCACCAGGCCAGGCCAGGCCAGGCCAGGACAACACGTGTTGGCCACCACCTCCCTCGGCCACTCCAACACCCAACCCCCTCTGCTGGGCTGTGGTGGGGTTGTGGGGGAGGAGATGGGAACTGGGACCTACTTGTCTGTTGGGGAAGGCGGGGCGCAAAGCAACAGCAGCCACACAGCCCTTCCCTCCTCCTCCCCGCGCGCGCGCGTGAGGGAGATATACAAGATCGTGTGAGAGATGAGGACCATCAGATGTCTCGCATTTAAGATGAGAGTGATACATGATGCAGCGAGGGAGCAGGGGAAATGTGTACCTTTTCACACCGATAAATAAAAACAAACAAACAAAGGCAACAAAGGACAAAAATATTACAAGGATTATTCCCCACGAGTTACGTACGCGATCCATCAAACAAGGAATGAAGAAAATATTGGAACGTTTGCATTGACAAGTTGTCAAAATGTCGAGCGAACGAAATTGACGCATTTGACGCATTTACCTCGGAGGGCAAACTTCACCAGTGTGGGTATTTCTCGCCTCAGGGAGCTGCTCACTCCCTTACATCTCCAGTGGCATAACACCAAACCCCACTGCGTGAAGACGATGTCTAAACGTATATTCCCACTGCAGTAATTGCAGGGAAGGCTGGGTTAATGGTGGTGCCAGTTCGTGGGAGAGTTATTCCTCCCCAGCTGTTCACAAGTGGCCGAAAAGAAAGAAAAAAAAAAGAAAGACTCAAGTATGCTTTTCTCAGCCATAATATCAGAACTCCCTAATTGTTTTAAACGGAGTGTGACGTCCGAGGGCGTGTGGACACCCAGTGTTCGAGACATGTTGGAGGAGGAGGAGGTGTTGGTGCATGTGTGTTTTTGCTTGGCGGGGTTGATGATGGCTTAGCGACAGCTGGAGGAGGAGGTGGTGGTAGCAAGCAAGCCATGTGTGTGTGTCTGTGTGTGGTGTGTGTGTGTGAAGGGAAAGGCAGCCGTAGTTGGTAACGCTGATCCCAGCATTTAAAATCACGGTGCAGATCTCGTACCGCACCGTCGGTCAGCCTCGGCCTCAACTTGAGTTTAAAAAAAAGAAGAAAAAAACGTGGAGTAAATGAAGAGTTGAGGCCTATTCAGCTATCAAAGATTCGGTAGACCTGTTGTTGACCTCCCCACTTCAGTGGAACTGTTGTGACCTCCCCACTTCAGTAGACCTGTTGTGACCTCCCCACTTCAGTAGACCTGTTGTGACCGCCCCACTTCAGTAGACCTGTTGTGACCTCCCCACTTCAGTAGACCTGTTGTGACCTCCCCACTTCAGTCGACCTGTTGTGACCTCCCCACTTCAGTAGACCTGTTGTGACCTCCCCACTTCAGTAGACCTGTTGTGGCCTCCCCACTTCAGTAGACCTGTTATGACCTCCCCACTTCAGTAGACCTGTTGTGACCTCCCCACTTCAGTAGACCTGTTGTGACCTCCCCACTTCAGTCGACCTGTTGTGACCTCCCCACTTCAGTAGACCTGTTGTGACCTCCCCACTTCAGTAGACCTGTTGTGACCTCCCCACTTCAGTAGACCTGTTGTGACCTCCCACTTCAGTAGACCTGTTGTGACCTCCCCACTTCAGTAGACCGGTTGTGACCTCCCCACTTCAGTAGACCTGTTGTGACCTCCCCACTTCAGTAGACCTGATGTGACCTCCCCACTTCAGTAGACCTGTTGTGACCTCCCACTTCAGTAGACCTGTTGTGACCTCCCCACTTCAGTAGACCTGTTGTGACCTCCCCACTTCAGTAGACCTGTTGTGGCCTCCCCACTTCAGTAGACCTGTTGTGACCTCCCCACTTCAGTAGACCTGTTGTGACCTCCCCACTTCAGTAGACCTGTTGTGACCGCCCCACTTCAGTAGACCTGTTGTGACCTCCCCACTTCAGTAGACCAGTTGTGGCCTCCCCACTTCAGTAGACCTGTTGTGACCTCCCCACTTCAGTAGACCTGTTGACCTCCCCACTTCAGTAGACCTGTTGTGACCTCCCACTTCAGTAGACCTGTTGTGACCTCCCCACTTCAGTAGACCTGTTGTGACCTCCCCACTTCAGTAGACCTGTTGTGACCTCCCCACTTCAGTAGACCTGTTGTGACCTCCCCACTTCAGTAGACCTGTTGTTGACCTCCCCACTTCAGTAGACCTGTTGTGACCTCCCCACTTCAGTAGACCTGTTGTGACCTCCCCACTTCAGTAGACCTGTTGTGACCTCCCCACTTCAGTAGACCTGTTGTGACCTCCCCACTTCAGTAGACCTGTTGTGACCTCACTTCAGTAGACCTGATGTGACCTCCCCACTTCAGTAGACCTGTTGTGACCTCTCCACAAGGTCAGGAGGCTACTACGTCATAAACTAGGTAATATGGCTTTGAGAGGTTAAAGGCTTACTAGATTATTTGGAGATAAGGCTGTAAGGTAATTATGATAGATTGAGAGGGAGGATTGATCAACAGATTGCAGATGGAGGTCAAGGCAGTGATGCATAGCAGGAAGGAGGAAGAGGTTACGCATACTTGATGAAGACTAGCATAGGCTTACTATGTGACGAAGGATTGAATACTTCGTAAATAAGGCTACGAAGTTGTGGTAGATTTAGATCAAACTGCTACAGAATGAACCAGAAATTTAGATACGTAAATAAGGCTACGAAGTTGTGGTAGAGTTAGATCAAACTGCCACAGAATGAACCAGAAATTTAGACGCGTAAATAAGGCTACGAAGTTGTGGTAGAGTTAGATCAAACTGCCACAGAATGAACCAGAAATTTAGATACGTAATAAGGCTACGAAGTTGTGGTAGAGTTAGATCAAACTGCCAGAGAATGAACCAGAAATTTAGACGCGTAAATAAGGCTACGAAGTTGTGGTAGAGTTAGATCAAACTGCTACAGAATGAACCAGAAATTTAGATGCGTAAATAAGGCTACGAAGTTGTGGTAGATTTAGATCAAACTGCTACAGAATGAACCAGAAATTTAGATACGTAAATAAGGCTACGCAGTTGTGGTAGATTTAGATCAACCTGCTACAGAATGAACCAGAAATTTAGATGCGTAAATAAGGCTACGCAGTTGTGGTAGATTTAGATCAAACTGCCACAGAATGAACCAGAAATTTAGATACGTAAATAAGGCTACGAAGTTGTGGTAGATTTAGATCAAACTGCCACAGAATGAACCAGAAATTTAGATAAACCTACAAAATGATATACAGGATCGAAGTTCGAGGCTACAGGACGATCAAAGATATGCCAAGAAAGGCTCCTGGATAGTGGAGATTAAAAGAGGTTAGAGGATCGAATGATGAAAATTTATAGATATAGATAGGATTAGTGGGTGATGAGAATCTAAGAAGCAATATAGATTGAGAGTTAAGCCACTGAGTAATGAATATATATATATAGAATGCCACTGGATACCACTGCGTAAACACTGATATGCATAAAACCAAAGCACCTCTATATAGACCCCTTTATTTTTTTTTGTTTTTTACCATCATTTCCTAACCTTCCCACCACACACACTCACATCGACCCTCCCTAATCCTTCAGCCCCAGCCCCCTCCTCCAGAAGAATATATCCAAAAAGGTTTATCTTCCGCCAGCTGTGGGAACACACACACATACACACACACACACACACAAGGCGACCGTAATGGGTGCACACACACACACACACACACACAAGGCGACCGTAATGCTTGCACACACACACACACACACACACACACACAATTCGACCGTATTGGTTGCACACACACACACACACACACACACACACACCCCACACACACACAAGGCGACCGTAATGCTTGCACACACACACACACACACACACACACACACACTTCGACCGTATTGGTTGCACACACACACACACACACACACACACACACAAGGCGACCGTAATGCTTGCACACACACACACACACACACACACACACACACACTTCGACCGTATTGGTTGCACACACACACACACACACACACACACACAAGGCGACCGTAATGCTTGCACACACACACACACACACACACAAGGCGACCGTAATGGTTACACACACACACACACACACACACAAGGCGACCGTAATGGTTGGAAATCTCGGGCTCGCCTTTTTCGTCCTACCTACGGGCGGGCCGGGCCTCCGGCAGCCACTAAACTCAGTCGGTCTGGACGACCCGGCGCTGCCAGACGCGCGCTCGGGTTCAGCGGGGAGGATGACGGAGCGCAATGCGCTAAAAAGAGGAGGAGTGAGGTGGTGGTGGGTGGTTGGGTGTACTTTATAGGTCCGGGCTTTTGTTACACAGCTGCTTGAGCGTAGCGCCGTCAGGCGATCGGGTCATTTTGACATCCGATGTGCTGCAGTGAAGTACGGAGGGAGGGAGGGTGTGTGTTACTGCTATTTGTACCGCTGTTTGACTTTTATTTTTTAGTTTTATTTCCCTTTTGTTTGATCGCGAGTGTTAGCGTGGGTGCTACGAGGCCCCAGGGTCATTTACAGGGGGGGGGGTGTCTTTTATTTGCAGTGCCAGTAAGGTAGTACATAAATAACCTAGTTTTTACATTCGCAGTGATGAATAACCTTGTTATTACGTTCGTAGTGGTGAATAACTATGTTATTACGTTCGTAGTGGTGAATAACCTTGTATTTACGTTCGTAGTGGTGAATAACCTTGTTATTACGTTCGTAGTGGTGAATAACTATGTTATTACGTTCGTAGTGGTGAATAACTATGTTATTACGTTCGTAGTGGTGAATAACCTTGTTATTACGTTCGTAGTGGTGAATAACCTTGTTATTACGTTCGTAGTGGTGAATAACTATGTTATTACGTTCGTAGTGGTGAATAACTATGTTATTACGTTCGTAGTGGTGAATAACCTTGTATTTACGTTCGTAGTGGTGAATAACCTTGTTATTACGTTCGCAGTGGTGAATAACCTTGTTATTACGTTCGTAGTGGTGAATAACCTTGTTATTACGTTCGTAGTGGTGAATAACTATGTTATTACGTTCGTAGTGGTGAATAACCTTGTTATTACGTTCGTAGTGGTGAATAACTATGTTATTACATTCGTAATGATGAATAACCTTGTTATTACGTTCGCAGTGCTGAATAACCTTGGTTTTTACATTCGTAGTGCTGAATAACCTTGGTTTTTACATTCGTAGTGCTGAATAACCTTGGTTTTTTACATTCGTAGTGCTGAATAACCTTGTTTTTACATTCGTAGTGCTGAATAACCTTGGTTTTTACATTCGTAGTGCTGAATAACCTTGGTTTTTTACATTCGTAGTGCTGAATAACCTTGTTTTTACATTCGTAGTGCTGAATAACCTTGGTTTTTACATTCGTATTGGTGAATGATCATCTTTTTTACATTCATAGTGCTGAATAACCTTGGTTTTTTACATTCGTAGTGCTGAATAACCTTGGTTTTTTACATTCGTATTGGTGAATGATCATCTTTTTTACATTCGTAGTGATCCATGATGGTGCTAACATTACAGTTACAATGTGTGATAAGCAATTACATTCCCTGTTTTTACTCTGGCAGTTACATAATGAGTGTGGTGATGACTATTGTTATTTTTTTTTTTATGTTAGATGAGACGGCACGAGAAGCTGAGGCCAAAACCAAGGCCATCCCATTAACGCTAGAGAGAGAGAGGGAGAGAGAGAGAGAGAGAGAGAGAGAGAGAGAGAGAGAGAGAGAGAGAGAGAGAGAGAGAGAGAGAGAGAGAGAGAGAGGTAGCGCTAGGAAAAGACAACAAAGGCCACATTCGTTCACACTCAGTCTCTAGCTGTCATGTATAATCCACCGAAACCACAGCTCTCTTTCCACATCCAGGCCCCACAAAACTTTCCATGGTTAACCCCAGACGCTTCACATGCTCTCATTGACAGCACGTCGACCCTGGTATACCACATCGTTCCAACTCACTCTATTCCTTGCTCGCCTTTCACCCTCCTGCATATTCAGGCCCCGATCGCTCAAAATCTTTTTCACTCCATCCTTCCACCTCCAATTTGGTCTCCCACTTCTCGTTCCCTCCATCTCTGACACATATATCTTCTTTGTCAATCTTTCATCACTCATTCTCTCCATGTGACCAAACCATTTCAAAACACCCTTTTCTGCTCTCTCAACCACACTCTTCTTCTTGCCACACATCTCTCTTACCCTTTCATTACTTACTCGATCAAACCACCTCACACCACATATTATCCTCAAACATTTCATTTCCAACACATCCACCCTCCTCCGCACAACCCTATCTATAGCCCATGCCTCATAACCATATGACATTGTTGGAATCACTGTTCCTTCAAATACGCCCATTTTTGCTTTCCTAGATAACGCTCTCGACTTTCACACATTCTTCGCCGCAGAATCTTCGCCCCCTCCTCCAACCTGTGACTCACTTCCGCTTCCATGGTTCCATCCGCTGCTAAATCCACTCCCAGATATCTAAAACACTTCACTTCCTCTAGTTTTTCTCTATCCAAACTTACCTCCCAATTGATTTTTCCCTCAACCCTACTGAACCTAATAACCTTGCTCTTATTCACATTTACTCTAAGCTTTCTTCTTTCACATACTATACTAGACTCAGTCACCAGCTTCTGCAGTTTCTCACCCGAATCACCCAACAGCGCTGTATCATCGGCGAACAACAACTGACTCACTTCCCAAGCCCTCTCATCTACAACTGACTGCATACTTGCCCCTCTCTCCAAAACTCTTGCATTCACCTCCCTAACAACCCCATCCATAAACAAATTAAATAACCATGGAGACATCACACACCCCTTCCGCAAACCGACATTCACTGAGAACCAATCACTTTCCTCTCTTCCTACTCGCACACATGCCTTACATCCTCAATAAAAACTTTTCACTTCTAGCAACTTGCCTCCCACACCATATACTCTTAATACCTTCCACAGATCATCTCTATCAACTCTTATCATATGCCTTCTGCAGAGCCATAAATGCCACATACAAATCCTACCTTCCACAAAACATCTCTATCAACTCTATCATATGCCCTCTCCAGATCCATAAATGCCACATAGAAATCCATCTGTTTTTCTAAGTATTTCTCATACATTATTCAAAGCTAACATATATATATATATATATATATATATATATATATATATATATATATATATATATATATATATATATATACCCAAGCCTGAGCCAGGTACCTATTGCATCGACCAACCCGTAGGGATTGGATGAACAGCTGGGTTGACTGTGGACCGAATACCGCACACCAGGATCGGAACGTATGCGCTCGACCCATGGCGGCCGCCCTTGAAAGCGTCACGGTCAGAGAACGCTAACTGCAGAACCACACCAATTGCTTTATTGGGATAAACCATCATAACTGTTCCTCTTCTTATCCAGAGATGTTTAT